>NW_006785617.1:152758-154466 GCF_000442215.2 Lipotes vexillifer
CAGCCCGGGCTCCCCCTCCCCTCCCCCAGCCCGGGCTCCCGCTGCCCCGTCGCTCAGAACCTCCGCCTGCAGTTTCACTCTGTTCCCTGGCTCCCAGCCCTTCCCTGCCTCCGGTGCGGTGCCGGTGCCTGTGCCGTCGCCCAGTGCTCGGAACTCTGAGAGCAGTCCCTGAGGGTCAGCTGAAGCGAGACCACGCCCAGTGTGCGGGGCTCCTCCCCCTTCTGTCCTGTCTGCCCTCCCTAAGGTGCTCATGCTACTCCTCTCTGGAGGGCTCATCTCCATAGGAGTTTGGGCATCTTACTCAGACTCCCTAAGGCCTTGGACTCTGGATCAGTCATGCCAGAAGAGTCCGTCGAAAATCCCAACAGGCCCTCGGAGGGGACCGCATGTGTGAACGCCCGATCTCTGCTAGTGGTGAGGACGGGCAGTGGAGATTTCCAGCTCCTCCTCCAGCTTCAATGAAACGTCTCTTTTTTTTTTCTTCATTTCGGCTGGAAACGTGCAAGCACGTTTGGATGGGATGAGGATGTTTAAAAGTTCCTATCACAGCTCAGCACGAGCCCTGCAATTGCCCAGCACAGGTTTGAGATATTACTCTGCTCATCACCCTGTGACCTTGGACCACCTGTGACCTTGGGGACTTTCCAACCTCTGTAAGCCTTGGGTCCCTCATGTGGGGTCCGGTAGGCTCATTATCCACACTCCGCTGTTGGGTTCATGAGACCAGGTACCCGCCAGCAGTGCCCTGCCGTTGCTGCCACCCCAACATCCCGTTACCCTGCCCGGGTAACTCTCCTTGGAGGTAAATGTATGAATGTGTGTCTGCTGGGGCTGTGGAATCAAAAGACCGCAGACTGGGACTCAAACAACAGAAAGGTATTGTCTCTCAGTTCTGATAAAAATTAGAGTAGAGAGAAATGAAGCAAAGAAAAGAAAAACAATAGAGAAAATCAACAAAACCAAGAGATGGTTCTTTGAAAAGATCAACAAAATTGACAAACATTTACCTGGATTAAGAAAAAGACAAGACTCAGATTTACTAAAATCGAAGTTAATGTGGGGACATTACCACTGATTCCACAGGCATGGAAAGGATTATAAGAGAGTTTTATGAACATTTGTACATCAACAAATTGGATAATCTAGATGAGATGGACAAGCTCTGGAAACACAAACCTACCAGGCATGAACCCAAGACACAGAACATTTGAATAGACCTATAAATAGTAAGATGATTGAACATCTTTCACAAAGAAAAGCTCTGCTGCATTAGGCTTTACTGCTGACACTTCATGTATTAAAAACTGAGTTGTTAGCTGGGGAGAGAGATTGGGGTTAGGGATTAAGAGATGAAACATCTGTGAAGGGAGGAAACAGGTCGGAAGAAGCAGAAAGTCTGAATCCCAGTGTGTAGCCCCGTATCTTGTTGAATCCATCTCTCCGTCTGGGATAGGTTGGTCCAGTGAGACAGTTGTGTCTCATCTTGGTGGCCTGCTCGGTGTCCTTCCTGATGCTCCCACGATGATGACGCCACGTCCGGGCAGAGCTGACAGCTGGGCACCACCGTCAGTGACTTCTAGTGGCTGCCGGGCCTGGAAGAACATCCTAGGGTACCGGGAGGGGGCGGGGGGTCGCCCAGCACCTCACGCCTCTGGAATGAAGACATGATGTCACCCGACCCTGGTGTTGTTGCAGAAATGTTTTCCTG
>NW_006785617.1:154476-155308 GCF_000442215.2 Lipotes vexillifer
CTGCTGATAAAGGTGCTCAGTCCTGATACCAGGGAAGCATGTGATGCTTCAAAGCACACCCGAGAATGAACCCCTCGGTGCCCACTCTCTCCAGGCCCCCTTCTCCTAGCGGTGCCACACTGTGTAGGAAACATTCGGGAACAGGGTCAGGCTTCAGGACAGAGCCCCGGGGCCCCTGCTGTGTATCCCAGGCTTCCAGGTTGGTGTGTTTTGATTTCCTGAATCTCTTGACAGTATTGACAGAAGATCTGCAGCCTGGAAACAGCACAGAATATACGGTGTCCCTCCTTCCCACCCTCTTTCAATCCCACAGTTACCCCTCAGCTGGAGAGTGGGGAGATGTTTTCTCAATCCGCCTCAGGAGGAAGAGAAAAGCAAGGGCAGAAAACACACATGGCTTTCTTACTCCAAACACGGCCCCTGAGGGGCCCCAAGGCAGGCCAGTTAGCGCCACACAAGGCCTGCCCTCTCTCTGCCCAACGCCCATCACCTGGTCTCCCCGCTGGTCCCTCGACCCCTCCCCCCCCATCCCCGGAGCTTCAGGCACCTCTGCCCCTGACCCTGGGCTCCATCCCAGCCCCTCTCGGAGGATTACTTTCCTACTCACTTTCCCCTGACTTTATTTTCACATACGCCACTTTCTTAGCAGGCCTCTTTCTCTTACAAACATTTAAGAACAGATTTTAAGTAAAATGGATTTGGAATGTAACCGCACTGTGGCCCCTTCATGGGTGTTCTGCCCCTTGTTCATGGTGCCAGGCGTGCGGGCTGCTGACCGGTGCTTGGGGACCCCGTGGGGGACAGATCAGGAGTTCCCCCCCCCCCCCCCCCC
>NW_006785617.1:155318-170683 GCF_000442215.2 Lipotes vexillifer
ACAGGGGGCTGGGCCGGGAGCGCCAGAGCGCTTCCAGAGCGCTCAGGGTTAGCAGTGCTTAGATAGTGAGCACCCATCACCTCACCCGTCCTCCTGAGCAGGGTACCCTGCCCTCCAGGCCATCACGTCTGGCCTCTTTGTGTCTTGTACCTTTATAGCAGGCCTGGGGGGAGCAGTCACAGGCAGGCTCTGTGACGGGTGTGAGTGAGGCCAGGCGGGCCCTCGGGGCAGCACTCTTCTCTCTCTGAGATGGGGCTGTTCTGGGGGCCGTGCAGTTGTTGTTATGATTCAGAAGGACCTTCCCGTGGGGAAGACACCTCCTACTCCCAAATGGCACTGCCCCATCACCAACCCCATGTACGTGTTCAGTGTCTTACTCATCTCTCCCTGATGCTTTCCTGGTTTATTGTGTGTCTGCTTGTAGATGGTCCCCCCGCCTCCAGAAATATAAGTTCTGGGGAGGCAGGGACCTTGTGCTTTTCCGTACGGCTTCCCAGTGTCCACGCTGTGCTGGGTCGCCCCTTGCCCCGGACGGCACGACCTCAGCTCAGGCACGTCTCAGGGCCAGCTTTTCGAGAAGCCGCAGTCCTGCTCAGGGACAACTCAGGGATGCTCTGCAAGAGGCCTGCTGGTGTGACTTGTCCCCTCCGCCAAAGGTCAGCGAGGTCAGAGCCGAGATCATGGATGACGTGAGGCTGGACACTCATTGACACCTGGGTGGAACCAGCAGGCCGCGACCGGTGCACAGCTGCTCCTGCTGGGCAGTCCTGCCGTTGAGTACTGAAGACACCAGCCTCCTCCACACGTCACTTGTGCCGGTCTGCATCCCGGCTCCAAAGCGACTGCAAATCTCGGAGGACTACTTGGTCCCCTGGCCATGGTTGCTGCCCAGGGAAGCAGGAGGTGAGCCCAGAAGGGGAGACTCCTCTCTGGGTGGGGGCCTGCCTGGCTCCAGGACCCCTGGACATCCAGATGCCGTCTACACAGGCAGGACACCTCCCTTCTGTCCCGGAGTCAGTGGCCTTGAAAGGGTTTGGGCGGCCGGAGCCTGTGGATAGGAACTCTTCCCCAAACATGGGCAACTGGCCACTTGAGGTAGGAGGGGGACTAGGGGAGAGGAAGCGGGCCTGATTGGAGCCCCTTCCGGCAGTGGCCGTGGGTGAGTTCCCGCACATTCAGGGCAGATGCAGCAGCTACGCTCACTATACCCCTGGGGGTGTTCCTGCCATCGGTCCTGCCGTCGGGTGCGGCCACCAAGCCCCCGTCTGCAGGGAGCGCCTGCCATGGTGGCTGAGTCAGGCCTGTCTCGCTCACACACCCTCACCTCCGAGGTTTGGGGGGCTGCCGGCGAGGAGAGCTTTCCAGAACAGAGCCGCGTCAGCAGCCTGGAGCTGGGTGGTGGTTAACCCATGAGCAGGCACACATGTTGTGTGAAGAGATAAACCCTGGAAACACAGACAGGAATAGAACAGAGCTCAGTCGAAGCCCACTGCAACCCAGGAAACTCACAGGAAACCAAAAAGTAGAATTTCCTTCCTATAAACAGAGTCCAAAGGAATGTGTCGGGTTTTAGAAAGTAGGGTGTCTCTGATTTCACCAACAGGAAGAAATGGTGGGGGGTAAGGGTGCGGTGGGCAGGGAAACCTTTGACAAGTGTGAGCGCGATGCTACAGGATAAAAGGTCAGAAGGGCAGAGTTTACCTCTTGGCCTCATCACTCCCAGGTTGGGCGACTGGCGAGTCACTTACCATCTTAAAATGTAGGCAGGGCTTCTTGCCCTACCAGCCACCTGCTTTGTCTACTACCTGCAATCCGCCCTACCTGCTACCTGCCATGTCAGCTACGTGTCCTATTATCTGCTCTACCTGCTACTTGTCCTACCTACCACCTGCCATATCTATTACCCTCTGTTTACTACGTGCCCTACCTGCTACCTGTCTTAACTGCTTGCTCTACCTACCGCCTGCCCTAAAAATCCTCTCTTCTCTGCTGCTCATCCCTCCCTCCCTCTTAATCCCTGGCAACCACCAATCTCTTTTCTGTCTCCATGAGTCCGCCTCATTCAGAGTGCCATAGGGTCGCAATCACTGTAGCCTTTTCAGACTGGCTTCTTTCAGTTGGAAATCTGCATTTATGGTTCCTCCATGAATTTCGTGGCTTGATAGCTCATTTCTTTTTATCACTGAATAATGTTCCATTGTCTAAATGCATCCCAGATTACCTATCCATTTTAGATGCTCTTTAATTCCTTTCCCCCCAGACCCCCAACCCAGACTGAGGTCTGCATCTGGTGCAAAGCTCCACCCAGTACCTTCATCTGACATTTCTCCTGGGACACCCACCCCGTGTTGGACTTTCTGCTTCTTGGATTCCAGGCTCCATTTCTTTGATTCCATGCTGTGAAGCACAAACTTCAATAGCTTTTGGGAAAGAGAAAAGGGAAGGAAATTACTGAGGTTGTGCACATTTGAAAATGTCTGTATTCTACCCTCATCCTCAATCGATTGGCTAGGTATAGAATTCTCAGTTGGAAACTGTTTACTTTCAGAATTGAGAAGGTGTTGATTTCTGCTCCAGCTTCTGGAGTGGTGGTGGAGCAGTGGATGCTGCGTGACCCTGGTCGCGGTGTAAACCTTTACGGTTTCTCCCCAGGATGTGCAGGGGCTTTTGGCGTGGGTCTGCATCCATCCTCCATGTCAGTCTCTCGGATGGAGAGAGCGCTCCCTGGGTCTGGAAGTCTCTGTCCTGTGGCCGTGTCTGAGCCAGATCAGCAGCGCTTGCTCCACGAGTATGTGGCTGTGATGCAGCTGGCCGCTGCCCCGCTCCTGGCTGAATGAGTTGGCACATTTGCGCTGTGACCGCCTGGGTCCTTGAGGAAGTTGAGTCACTTCCTGGTGCAAATCACAAACTGTCAAAAATGCTGTGCTTGCAACTGAACTTTCCATGTATTTAAAGTAATAATGGCTTCACGAGAGCCAAGACAACACCCAGGCTCCGATGACACTCAATTGTGCTGACGGAGGAGCTGCTGAAAGACGGGCAGGCTGGTGGGGATCAACTCCAGGCTGGCCCAGCTCCATCCCTGCAGCCTAAGCGAGGGCTCTGGACTGAGCAGTGGAGTCAGGAACAGGCTGGCTGGATGGGATTCTGTTAGCTGGCATTTTGGATTCATCAGTCATCAGACACTGAGGCTTCTCACAGATGGAGAGTTGCCTTGAATCCAGGCCAACCTTTGTCTCATCAAGGATGTGGTCTTTTCTCCTCTGGAGAAAGGCTTTTGGTGTTTGATGGGTAACAAGGCTGCTGCTTGCCGAGAGGAATGGCGTTGGGCCGCAGCAGTGTTGTGCTTTTCCCCCTGCACCACGATGCTGGACAGGTGTCACTACCCGCCCCTCGACCCCAACTAAGATGAACGGAGCCACGTCACTGCAACCCAGCAGAGATCAGACTCACTTCCGGGTCTTTTTCAATCCGATACCCCATCTCTCACCACTGGGCAACACTGCCCCCAATCCTCAGATGCAAATATATGTGCTGACATATGAGAAAAGCTATGGGAACCTGTGAGGTGATCCTTGGGAGGGTAGCGTGGGACATTTCTGCAGGAAAGAAGGGCCATGTCCACATCCGACTGAACCCCGCAGCATAGAAACTGCTCCTTAGGTGGCATGGGCCACTTGAAGGTGTGCCGAGCCCAGATGAAGGGCTGGATCTGAGTCCACGCTCCGACACTTAGTGGGGCCTCCGTGGTCAGCTGCTCCGAGCCTCAGATTTTCCATCTGTAGGTCAGGGGCGAAAAGGTGGCCTATTTAGGGTCACGGAGCTCTGTGAGACCAAGGGGGAGAATGGTGTCTGCTAAGCATTTTAGAAACTGTGAAGCAACCCTTGCTGGTGGCCACGTGGACACGAGGATGGCTGTCCCCATGGGAAGGCTGTTCACTTAGGTAGCTGGGTGCGTTTTCTGCCCATGTAAGTGACAAGACTTTTCACTTTGGCTGTTGGGAAGGAATGACCGGCATTTCCTGGGACTGGCACTGGGGCCCTTGCCTCGTGGGGAGGGGAGAAAGGCATGTCTTGGAGCCCAGTGTGGAAACGAGCTTCTTACCCTGGGAGTGGGTGTGGTGTGCATTGTGCTCTGGCCAGGAGGGAGGGCCGGGTCTGGAGGAAACAGGAGGGGCTGGGCCCAGGTCCTCTTCCATCGCTGCCACGTTTCACTGGTGGAAGAGACCTCTGTTTCTGTATCCACGAAGTCCGTGCCCCCAGGGTCAGCAATGCCTTCCAGGTACCATCAGCGATGAGTGACAATGGGGGACCGGCAGGGGGCGCGCGGACAGAGAGTGGTTTGAAGGAGCAGGCTGGAAATGTCTGGAATAAGCCTTCCAGGCCTAAACTCTCAAATTCTTTTTCCCAAGTTGTTGTTACTAATGGCAAATGCAGAATGATCTGCATAAGGTACAGGTTCCTGGGAATTTTCTGCAAAACCCTCCCCCGTGCTGGGCCTGGAGAGGACGGTCCGTCACCAGGGATGGAGCACTTACTGTGCTCACCTCTTTCTATGTATGACGAATGGCATCTTCATTTCAAGGTGAGGAAACCAAGGTTTAGAGGGAGTGGCCGGACTGAGGTTGGAAGCTGGGGGTCGGACCCAGGGTCCTCACTGTTTCAGTTTGAGCAGAGACGCCTTGGTCACCTCCCACTGAGAGCCATGGCTCCTTTTGTGAACTTGTGCGACCCTGTGTGCTGCTTTCACATCGGATCAGTCCGATGTGACTTTCAGGCTCTCCTGGGCTGACAGCATCCCTCCAGATTCATGTCCCCACCCTCCCCCCTGCCCCTGGAACCTCAGAACCTCTGTGACTGTGACTGAAAAAGAAGGTCACATCTCAGAGTCACTGCCCTGTAATTAGTTATGAGGGTGTCATCCCAGGGTAGGGCTGACCCTGAATCCAGTATGGCTGGTGTCCTTATAAGAAGAGACATAGAGACAGACGTGCAGAGAGGAGGCCATGGGATGATGGGGCAGAGGTTGGAGAGATGATGCCACCAGCCCAAGACCACCGGGGCAGAAGCTGGAAGAGACAGGAAGGACCCTCCCTGGAGCCTTGGAGGGGGCGTGGGAGGGAGCGTGGCCTTGGCTTGGACTTGTGGCCTCAGGACTCTGAGAGAATGATTTCTGTTGTTTTAGGCCCTATCTATCAATACATTCATGGTGATTTCTCACGGCAGTCCTGGGACACGAACCCACACACTCAGCACTCTCTGGAGATGACCTGTCAGACCACAGGCCTGTGGGGTCACGTTGGATGGACTCTTTCCTTCCAGCGACACCTGCCTTTGGCTCTGGTTGCTGCCTGGCTGCCTTTCCTGCGAGGCTGGGAGGGTGAGGCCTTCCGCCCCTTCCTCGGAAGGGAGGGAGCTTCCTGGACCCGGTGTCAGAGGCTCTGAGCATCACCCTGGGGGGCCCGCGTGCGGCCTTAGAGGGGCACAGCTGGGACCAGCCTCGCAGCCACTTCTCCTGAGGGTGCCACCTTCTTCAGACAGGTGGCAGGGGGAGGTCTGTGAGCCTGTTCTCTGAGGGACTCTGGGTCCCTGGATCCCACTCAACCCATCCCAGGCCGGGTGGGAGCCAGGTCACCAGCATGATTTGATATCTGAGGGCAACCCGTGCCAGCTCCAGACCCCGAGTCCATTCTGAACTCCGTAGAATGCCCCAATCTGGCTTCTCTGATGTTTCCTCCTGACTACTTGCTGGGGAGAACTCCACAGAGGTTTAGTGCCTTCACATCAGAGAACTTGGGGTCACGTGACACCCCCTGACTGTGTTGGTGAAGGTGGCATCTGCCAGGTTCCTACTGTCAAGTGACCAGGCTTCCCTTTCCATACTGAGTCCAGCTCAGCCTCAACAGGGAGAAGGGGGTCATCACCGCCCCCCACCCCCCAGGGAAATATCTGCAAGCATTATCCTGTCCTCCTACTTTAAATTGCACCACCCCGCTCCCCTCCCCTTTCCTGTTTGCTTATTTTACCCCAAGGGCTTAGCATTCACAGATGGCTGCTGAGTTGAGGTTCCCTGTGTCTCCCCACTGGAATCAGCTCCGGGGGTGGGGCTGGGAGGGGGAGCTGGGCGTGTGACCTGGACAGCCTGTGAAGTGTTTCTGGGGTCACGTTGAAAAACTAGGGTGATGAGACTGTGCTTTTAGTGGTTTGTGAAGGATGAATGAGAAAGTAAGGAACGGGTTTTGAACCAGTGGGTGTTGGAACACTTCTTTGAAGGTTCTTTTTCTTTAGGGCAAAGCTGGTTTAGTCTTATGTCTCATAATGTACTGATTCCCATCAAAGGAGGTATTTCCTTCCCTCCCTCTCTCCCTCCCTCCCTCACTCCCCGATGTCTCTCTCTTCCATCCAGTCCACGCTCCCTGCCAGCCCACCAGTCTCCGTGCAGGGTCTGGGCAGTGTGCAGATCGGAGCCCCAGTCCTCCTGCACCTTTGTCCTGCCACCTGCTCTCAAATCCCAGCCTTCCTTTCAGCTTTCTCTCGTCAAGCACATGAAATTAACGTTACCTTCTTGGCATAAGGTTATTTTCAGACCCTCCCTTCACGAGGCCCTGTCGCCCCTGGGGACAGATTCTAAAGCTCCCAGAGACAATGCAGAGAAAGGGCTGCCCTCAACCCGACCCCTCCTTGCATTTTCTCTTCTCCCAGGTACACTTCCTGCTGCTTCCAGCCCCCCCGCCCCACATCCACTGCTAAGTTCCTGTTAAATACTGTCCAGTTGGTTTGGCCCATCTTTTTAGTCTGTTGAGACTCACGTGGTACTGACTCTGTTCACAGACCTGTTACCTTTTATTCCCAGTTACAGTAGGTCAACCACCTCATCCAAACACCATATACATGTTTTATGGGATGAGACCTTCAAAGAGCAACCTTTCTTGGGACATTCAGAATAGAATTTATTTAGCAAAATGTTAGACATCTATTCATGGTAAAAAGCAAGGGCTCCTTTGCCGACACAGTGTCTGTTTTTGCAGAGAATGGACTTTATCAAGAAACAAATAGATCAGCTAAAAAATATCCCTGCTGACTACCAATTCAGGATGGAATCGTAAAGTGCAATGCCTCAGTGAGGATTTTTATTATCTCAGATTATGTTTCTCTCACTTTGAGTCCTCGAAACACATCACATTACTGGATCCATTCTCTACACATCCTCACAAAGTTGCACCTCGATCGCATAGCTCTGGCCCAGTGAATAACATGTCCCTTCCCTTTGATCAGTCGCTATTCCCCTGGGCACGTTCTACTATCAAATATAGAAGTTGTCAGAAGTTCAGATACAACATTGGTGATGAGAAATTGACGGCTCTGCAACGTCTTAACACCCTGCACACACCGTGAAGGCGAGTCAGGTGCCCTGTGTGGACACTTACAATGCCCCCAAGGCGGGGTCATTCACTGACCTAGTGACCGAGGAGTGACCAGGGCAAGCCAGACACGGCACCCTAGGCCCTTTTGAAAGTTTTTAATGGGCTAGAAGGATGTCCCAGGTGACAAAAATAAGCCCTCTAGGCCCAAGAAGTCAGAAGGAACCATCTGAGTTTAGTGCTCCCTTGTCTGGTCCACTGTGACCCTCAGAAGCTTCATACCTCCTCAAAGCAGCTGGGAAGGATTCTCAAATACACAGATGACAAGTCAGAGCCACAGAAGACCGGCATTGGACTCAACAAATGGAAACGACACTCGAGAAAACAGCAAACAGAATGTGATTTCAGCACAGGTACAAAGTGGTAGCAGTGATAACCCCGTATGAGGAAGCAGCTTTCCAATTAAGGGGGGAATTTGGGGATATTCAATAATGATACTTGGATTCAATTATGATACTTGGATATA
The DNA here is from genome assembly GCF_000442215.2 of Lipotes vexillifer. NCBI lineage: Eukaryota > Metazoa > Chordata > Mammalia > Artiodactyla > Lipotidae > Lipotes > Lipotes vexillifer. Next base: position 163,206 of record NW_006785617.1, read on the forward strand.
ACTTTGGAACAAAATTAGATTCCTTTTTAATATCATTAGTATTTGTAGAATGTATTTCTGAGAAAGAAGTAAATATAAAAACCAATCTGTAGCTAGTAAGTAGTAAGGCAAAATCTACAAAATTATTATAAAAAATTGAAAGTTTGGATTACATAAAAATAATTTTCAAAATCTTCTCTATGATAAAAGTCATCATAAGCAAAGTTTTAAGGCCCAAGAAAAACCTGGGAGAAAAAGATCATACATATTATATATGTATCATATACATCATATAAAGATTTAATACCAGACCATAGAAAGAAGCTCTAAAATCATTCTAAAAGGCTAACAACGTGGAGGCCAGGATATGACCAGGTTATTCAGAGGAAGCTCACCAGCCAATGTAAACATCACCACTATTCAGGGAAATCCAAACTAAAACAACCATGAGATAATACTTTTCACCTATCAGACTGGCAAACATTAAGATGTGTGCGATGATTTCAGATGTTAGCAGAGGTGGGAAAACAGCTGTTCTGATTTGGGGAGAGCAAATCCGTACATCTATTTTGAGAACAATTTGATATATTTATTAAAATAAAGAATGAGCACGGATTTTGACTCAGCGATTCCACTGCTCCGTGTCACTCTAGAGAAACAAGTGCACATTGGAGCTGGAGGAAGATGTCCAGGGTGGTGTTGTCACCAGACAGGAGCTCAGGTCGCAGGGGCTGAATGGGGGGGGCTGGTCCGCGGGGAGGGGACTCACGGGGAGGGACTCTCTATATTTTCGCATTGTCTGACTCTTCTCTAATGTATCCAGGTACTGATTTAAAACAATAAATTGCTAGGTGAGAAAAATAGATTACAGAATAAACTTGTTTTTGAGCAAAAATTATGCGTGGACATATGTATAATACATACGGGAGAGAAAACATCAAAACATTAGTGGTGCACAGTGGGACTGTAGATAATTTGAGACACTTCTTGGTTTCACTTCTCTTCATTTCCTGATTTTTCTACAAAAGCATAGATTTTCTCTGTAATATATTTTTAAAGGAGGCCGCTGCCTGGGAACCACCAGCACCCTGTGCTGATTTCCGAGCACCGTGAGCCTTGGGAGTGGCCCTGTTCTAGGCAGACCTCAAGCTGGCCCATTGGGAGGGGCTGGGGCCAGGCAAGAGGGGGAGTGTCATGGGCTATGGGGACCTGTGGGATGTCCAGACCCCACATCCCTGACCGGAGTTGCCCTGTCTCCCCTGAGGTCAGGGCACCCCTCTCACCCCCTTGCCATGAGCCTGGGGGCTGGGTGGGGACCACGTGCCTGTGCGTTACCCAGACCCCCTGCAGATTCTGCCATTTGCTCGGACTCTCCATGTGGTTTGAGCAGGTCTTAAATAGAGCAAGCCAGATGCATTACTCCAGGGTGGACTGTCCTGAGATTGACAGGACCCAGGTGGACGTGGCAGTGCACAGGGTACCACGACCACCCCTGCTGCCCCCTGTGGACAGTTTGAGCCAGGAGGTCATCGCCCCCTCACTCATTCCTCTGCCTGCTGGGGTCATTGCAGGGGGCCTGGAGGTTCTGTGTGTGGAAGCCTCTCAGACGGGGATGGGACAAAGCAGAGCTGGACGGTCGTGTTTAAAAGGCACCTAGTGACCCACAGGCTGCAGTGAGAAGGAACAGTTTCCAAGATCAGTAGGTCCCTCGCTGGGAGTCTGGACAAAGCTGTATGAGGAGCTTTAGCCACTCCAAGGGGACTTGGGGCCTGAGTCCAGAGTGAGGGCCCTGGACTCGGCTGTGGTTCCAAGCGGCATCCACTTTCTCGAAACCTGAACCTTCCCTGGGCATCCATAGCCTGCCAGGCCGGGGTCACAGTCATGCCCCCTGAGGAGGAACTGGCCCAGGAATCTGCTCTTGCTTAACCGGCCGGGACTGGAGGAAACACAGGCCTCCGGACTCCAGATTTCCCAGGGATCAGATCCACCACGAAAGCCCTGATAAAAGGACATGTTGCTTTGGGGTCTTGACTAAATTATAGGTATTATGACTTGAGACCCCCAAGTCCTGTAGGGTCTCCATGCAGGTGGGCTGTGTTAGAAATATTGGTGGTACGACAAGATTTCTGCTTTTGTTTCCAGGCTCAAGGAGATTTACTGAAAACCAGAACCTCGCTCAAGGTGTCTGGTCGGGACACGAGGCTCGTGTCACTGTGCATCCTTCTGCATCACGAGAAGCGCTGACCATCACTGAGAATCCAGTGGTTCCAGTGACTGAGAAAACAAAACCCTTTGCAATGCAAACCGTAGAGAGAAAATGTTTCTCATAAGCATTGGAGCAAATTGGGGAAAAGGGTGTACATGGGTCGCGGTGAACGTGACGGATTGCACCAAGCGTCGCTGGTGCAGCGGCCGCTGTCAGCGGGAGAGGGCCATCGCAGAGTCAGCAGATCCTTCTCAAAACATGGAGGCAGAAAGTCCTGCGAGTGGACCAAAAGCCACCTCCGTAGTCCTCTTCCAAAAGGTGGAGCCCAAATTCCAGACCGAGCTGAAGGTCCTGACCCTGGGACTGATTTTGCAAACAACAGCCAAACTGACTCAGGGTGAATGCGGGGCAGCAGGCAGGGGAGCAGGGTTGAAGGGTCCTGGTGGAGCTCCAGCGCGAGTGATGGTTCAAAGGACCCGCCCTGCCTAGACGCCTCGGGGAAAGTCATCTGGCCCCTCAAGCCACGAGGCAGCCACAAGAGTACCCCCGCTGCTCCCGCCCCGGCCACTGGGCCACGTACCAAGCCCCGCCCCCTCCCCCAGGGCCCTGGATAACTGGTAATTCTGTTACGCGGGAGCCCCTGCGCAGGTCCTCCGCCACCGTCCACTCTCCTCGGAGTGTGGGAACATTCCTCATTCTCATATTCATCTTTTCGAAAAGATTCCTTTCCTCCAATTCTTTGTGAGCAGTGACCCCCAAAACCAATGGCATAACAGCATGGTGCCGGGGTCACGGGCAAGGGCCTCTGTCTCTGGACTGTAAAGTAGGGGTCGCAGCCCATCTCTCAGACGTGCTACTGTTAATATCACTTATTTTAGAAGTTCTCCTTATATACATTGTTGGACAAATTCCACTGTCTTTCATTTGATTAATTCAAAGCCCGTTAGGATTTGGGGAGGATGCTGGGTCTCCATAAAGACAAGGCGGCGTGGCCGACTGGTGGTCTGCTGCAGTCTGGTTCTGCCACCTGTGACCTGGGTGGGGGCTGGACAGGGGGCAGTGGGCACACATTGAGGGCAGGATGGAGAATGGGGACTGTGGGCGTCTCCCCAGGACCTAAGGCTGACCACTGAGGGGCCAGCAGACAAGGGGGATGCCCCACCAACTCACACCAGCAGTGACCACAGGCATTCAGAGAAATCAGTTGCCACGCTTCCTCCCAAGGGGCCATCTCGGTGCCCATCCCTGAGCTGGACACCACGGACAGGTGTGGGGTCTGGTCTCGGTGGGGGGCGCGCTGCCTGGGAGCCCGGCGGGGAGAGTCTGCAGAAGTCTGGCAAGACAGTGGCTCGGGCTGGGACTGAGGGACAGGGAATGTGAGCGGGTCGGGGACGTATTTAGGCTGAGAATTGAGGCCTTAGGGCCGATTGAGGCGGGGGCGGTGGCAGCGATGGGGAAGTGGGTGACTATCTTTGTGAAGAGACGGCTCAGCCCCCCTCCCTTCCTGGCCCCCCAGACGTGGGCGGTTTATGCCTCCGGGTAACTTGGCTATTGCTTCACTCCGAACAATTCCATGGAGCATAAAAATCTTATTTTTTGAAAGCTGTAAACAATGACACATAGTCTAAACGGTCAATGCCAAGTTCAACAAAATAAAGACTCAAAAACATCAGAATTCCAACTTCCATGGAGGTGCATTCTAAGAGAAAGATGCATTCTGGCCATTCTCTTTGATCCTCAAGGGAGAGCCCGTGTCCTGTGTTGATTGTCACTGTTGGTACAGACTGGCCTGGTTCTACATAAATTTAACTTAATGATCTCTTGGCCGTGAGGCTCATCTTCCGCCTGTAGCTCTGCAGCTGAGAGCACTGTGCTTTGTTTTCACAGAAGCACTGCAGTGGCACAGGGGGAAATGAGGCCAAGCTGTGCCCCGGAGAGCTTCCTTGGAGCCACAGGGAGGGAAACCCTGTGTTCCCATGTCAGTTACCATAAGGACAAGGGCAGAAGTGATGTGTGAGGGGAGGGCGGGGATGAGAGGGAGGTGCCATGTGGACACCTGGGGCGAGCACTTAGGCTTGGGGGAATGGCAGGTGCAAAGGCCCTGGGGCAGGGAGAACAGCTGATGGGGCCACTGGGTTGGGGGTAGAGGCACAATGCAAATTAAAACAATGAGATACAAGTTCACTCCTGGCAAAACGACAAAAGTTAAAAGTCCAAGAATCCAAGTCTTGGGGACCAGGTGTGGAACTGGGAATTCTCAGACTCCGTTGATGGGAATAGAAATGGGCTCGGCTGGAAGGCAGGGGCGGTCGCAGGTGAGAACCGGGGCTGCAGCTGCCGAGGTGGTGAATGGGGCATTCCAGGGCCCGCACCACGGCCCCGCCCTCTATCCCATGGCTGCCCCAGCCAGGCCCCTAATCCCCCGATCCATCCATCCTACTCATCTAGATGGAGCTCAACCCAGCCTGAAGGGGACCAGGGGACAGTGATGTAGGCGCACGTGGTCACTCGGATAGCAGGCCACAGCAGTGGTTTCCAGTCCCGTACAGCCTGGACATGGATTCCAAGGGCTTCACTGGGTCTGCGGATGTGGAGAGGAGGGTGGAGGAGTACAGAACTTAGAAGAGCAGAAACAGGGCAGACCTCGGGGTCCTGGGTGGAGGAGGGGGCACCGACGCATTCTGAACAAGAACCCCAGACGTGGGACCAGTGGGCACCAAGGCTGAGACCAGATGCCCAGGCCCGACACTGAGCCCACCCCGCTGTCTGTGTGGTCCTGGGCAGCTTCCTTCTGGCGTCCATGTCCCAGTTTTCTCCTCCAAACGATGGGATAACAGCAGCGGCTTCAGCCTTTGTGGGGACCAGTGAGGTGCCCCACATAGGAGCCAGGAGAGGCCTCGCTGTTGGAGCTGACGCTTCAGCTTCAGCCGCTGTAACCGAGTGGACAGCGAATGACCAGCCTGACCACAGAGGGGTGGGCGGTGTCTATGGGGAGAGTCTGCACCTTTTCCCTCTCTTCCTTCTCTTCCTCCTACAGGGCTGGTCCTCCCATACTCACAGCCCTCGTGGAGGCATCTCGTGATGTCAGCTCCAAGAACCTTTCTGGGCATTTAGAACAGGGGCCAGCAGCCTATGACCCTTGGCACAAATGTGGTTCCACCTGGTTGTGCACAGCCAGGGGTTTTGTTACTGGCCAGACCCGAAACCGAACTCAGGCTGCTCGTCGCTCAAAAGTCAATGCTCTAGAGACAAGGGCTGGTAGAAAAAGAAGGATGTTTTATCCAGGAAGCCGGAAACCTGGGAAGATGGCGGACTAGCATCCCCCAAAAGGTCTCCCCTTCGTCAGTTAGAAGGAAAGGGATTTTATAGGGAAAACCCGGGACATTTCAGGGGTGTATGGAGGGGGCTACGTGAAAAACAGCACGCCAAGCTCTGCAATCATCTTGATTGTCACCTTGGTCGAGTGGTGGTCTGGTCAGTGTCATCTTGATTGTTTTCAGCCCAGTTAATCTTCAGTTCCAGGGTCGTTTTTTTCCCGTTTCCTTGAGACCACTTCTCAGAATTATGCAAGTCACAAACTCAGGGCTGCACGGGATGGGGCAGCTGGTGTCATGGCTGCAGTCTGGTCATCATGAAGTTAGCTTTTTCCTCTGGTGGCGGTTATAGTATCTGCAAAACAGTTTAGGAATGTGTCTTGATACTGTTATCTGTGTCCTTTAGGGAGGAACTGGGAGTCCTGTGATTCTATCGTCCTGATCATTAACTGCTTGAGCCTCTGCTCTTTTGTGACTCAGGGGAGGCCTGGGAGACTTCAGCTTTTCTGCAAATGAGAGGCAGGCAGAAGACATGGGGGCCGGAGCTGTCCCGGGGAAGCTCCCACAGGATCCTGCTTGATTACAGTTTTTACATTTTTAGTTGTTGGTTTTTTTTTTTTTTTGGCCATGTCATGTAGCTTGTGGGGTTTTAGTTCCCTGGCCAGAGATTGTACTTGACCCCCGGCAGTGGAAGCGCAGAGTCCGTAGCTTGTGATCTTAGTTCCCTGGCCAGAGATTGTACTTGACCCCCGGCAGTGGAAGCGCAGAGTCCTAACTACTGGTCTGCCAGGGAATTCCCAGTTTTTACATTTTTAGGTGGTTGGGAAAAAAAACAAGAGGATATTACCATTGCATGACATGGGAAAATTCAGTCCAGTGCCCACAAACCCCGTTTACTTGGCACACAGATGCCCACCTGCTTGTGTTTGCCTGCGTCTGTGTTCATGCCTCAGCTTCTGGTGACCAGCGTGACAGAGACTGAATGGCTCTCGAAGGCTGACCACTCATGTCTGCTCCTTGCAGAAGGCGACCGTGGCCGACAGGACTGCCCGGCAAGGAAGCCATGTCAGCCCGAGGGTCAGCAAGGGCGCAGCCACCCTCTGTGCCTGCTTCACCAGCAGGGACCTCCTGACCTAATTGGTCTTTGCTTTCCACTGCTGTGATAGCCGGTCTGGAAGCTAAGGGTGGACGGCGCCCAAGAGAAGCTTGGGGATGCAGGGACAAGGCGCCTGGAGTGACGTGGGCAGCTCGTGGTCAGAGATCCCAGGTCTGGTGGCGCAGCAGCAGCGACAATGCCTCCCTGCTGTCCCAGCCTCTGGGAATGTTCACCCACAGCTCCCGGAACCATTTGGGAAAAGCTTAACTCAGGGAGGTCTTTCCAACAAGCGGGTTGGCCATGTGCATCTTAAGTTCATCATGGGTCCAATTTTAGGCATTTTTCTCATTACTTTCACAAAAACCTCAGAGTCAAGAAAAATCATGTGGTCCTATGGTGGTCAGTGAGCTGAATGCGTGACCGAGTGGCCCTGAATGGCATGAGCCTGGGCCGTGGACGGGTGTCTGGTGTCCTCCAGCTCTGATGAGGACACCCCGTAGCATTGGCCAGGCACAGGAGCAACAGGTATGGGGGCTCCAGTCCCCGCAATCCACCCTCATGCTCCCTTCGGACACCGGGTCAACCCGACCTTCTGCCTCTGAGCCGTGACCCACGGACCCAACTCATGTGATCCACTTCCTACCAGGTTGGTGGAAAGAGCCAGGGGTGGGGCACTAATGTACATGAACATGAACGCTGAAACATCCCCATGTGCTTTAGAAGATGCTTGTTTACCTAAAGGATCTTTTCAAGGTGAAGTGGGGTCAACAGTGCTATTTTTTTTTTTTTTTTTTCGGTACGCGGGCCTCTCACTGCTGTGGCCTCTCCCGTTGCGGAGCACAGGCTCCGGACGCGCAGGCTCAGTGGCCATGGCTCACGGGCC
>NW_006785617.1:170846-172814 GCF_000442215.2 Lipotes vexillifer
AACCCGTGTCCCCTGCATCGGCAGGCGGACTCTCAACCACTGCGCCGCCAGGGAAGCCCAGCAGTGTTATTGTTATGCTCACTTTCTATTTGTTTATTTATGTACTTGTTTGTTATGAAGTATTTCAAACATACGGAAAAGCACCTCAAGCTATTTACAGAATGACGATTTGTGTTTTATTCATTGTGGTAAAATATACAGAACGTACCATTTAGCCATTTTAGCCATTTTTAAGAGTGCAGTTCTCTGGCATTAAGCACATTCACGTTGTTGTGCGACCACCTCCACCATCCATCCCCAGACCTTTTTCATCTTCCCCAAAACTCTGTCCCTATCAAATAATAACTCCACATTCTCTCCTCAGCACCATTTGATTTTAAAGATTTAACCTCGTTGAAAATACACAGCTAACACGTTGACTTTAACCACTGTCTAGTGGACCACTGTATGAATATATCGCAGTTTATCTATTTTGAAACTGGTGGAAATTTAGGTCATTTTAGTTTTTACTTGCTGCAAACAGTGTTTTGAAAAATACAGGAATGATCACATTATCATCTGTACAGATGCTTGGAGGTCCCAGGTGAGACATTAAAATAGGGAAACAACGAGAGGGAGGGTAAGGACGGGAAGGTAGATCAGTCACAATGGGCTTAAATATAAGATGGCATCCTTTCAGCAGCTCTGAGCGTGGGCTGTGCTGGCCCAGGTTGCTGGCCCCCTGGCCAAGGCTGACCACAGAAGCAGGTGCATTAAGGCTTGAAGTGGCAGCACCATAATAGCTCCTGGTTTCACCCACATGGACTATTTCTAAACAATAAACATCCCTGGTTTAGGGGATAAATAAGATTTGTTGTTAGAAGAAAATGAATTGAAGTGGAATGTGGCTTTTGCCCAAAGCGACCTGAGGCAAGAACGTGGTTCCTCACAAGTTGTGCTAATGTCCTCTGAGTCACCTTGGACTATGGCTTCCCCAGAGGGGAGCAGAGATCTGAAGGAAACACTACCAGGACTAGTTATTGGATCCTGGCAGAATTTATCCTGAGGATCACTTAACTGATCCACATTTATTTGGAAAAATGAAGGGGGTGAATTTACTTCCTGGTTCCAGGCAGTGTTTCAGGTGGGGAGCATGTACGTTCCTGGGGGGAGAAGCACATAAGGTATGGGGGAGGCAGGATGGCATAATGAGAGGATGATTTCATAGGCAGACAGCGATGGGTGATTGGTGATGGGTTGGAATTCTGGACTCGTCACAGCTGTGTGTCTGTAAGTGGGGAACCCATGTTCCCAAAGCTGTAGTTTCTGCATTGGTTGAGTTGGGTATCAATAGGACCCACCCAACGAATTTGTCTTAAGGAATAAATGAGATGACATCTTGAGAAGAAGAGGAACCAACAGGCAGCATGGAGCACATGCCGCATACATAGACATGGTCATTATAATAATAGTAAGACTAGTAACAGCGAAGATGGTGGAGAGCTCGTCGTTTCCTTCCCAGCATGTGGATGGGAATCTTAGGTCTCGTCCACGCTCTTTCTTCCTCGGGGAGGGCAGGGATTCTCTCGGTGGGCCACAGACTGGCAGCCACCCCTTGGATGTTGTCTGTGGGCTGCTCCCCAGGGATCCGGCTGGCAGGGCTTTAGCAGCTTTACAAGGTGGCCATCTTTTGCTCAACGTCCTAAAGAAACCTTCTGACGTCAGCCTTATGGGCGCGTGTAGAGGACACTGGGGGAGGCAGCGCTGCCCCACAAGCTCAGAAGCACCACACCCTGCTCTGTGTCCACACTGATCCCGTTGGCAAAGGCTGGCTCCCCTGGCATTCCAGCCCACGGAGCTCTCTAACTGGCTCAGGGACCCTGGACTGACCAGGCTAACAGAGAACACAGGAGACCCGCTGATGAGCAGGGTGGGCAGTTCCAACTCCCTCCAAATACCAATTTTTTTTTTTTTTTTTTTTTTTTTTTT
>NW_006785617.1:174254-201523 GCF_000442215.2 Lipotes vexillifer
ATACCTATATGTGTCAGAGAGAGAGAATGATTAAGGAAATGGGGCAATATATAATTAACTGGTGAATCTGGGTAAAAGGTGAAGAGGAGTTCCTTGTGCTATTCTTGAAACTTTTTTTTAAGTTTGAAATTATTTCAAAGTAAAAATTACAAAAAAAGAAGTGTGCCGTGGAAGACTATATCTGGGTAAAAGGTGAAGAGGAGTTCCTTGTGCTATTCTTGAAACTTTTTTTTAAGTTTGAAATTATTTCAAAGTAAAAATTACAAAAAAAGAAGTGTGCCGTGGAAGACTATAGCCAGAGGACCTGCTGCAGCACATGGGGAGCAAGTAGGGTCCTGCCACTTATCTTTCGATCACGACCTACTTCTTGTCCTATTTGCCTTAATGCCTTAAAGGCAGGAAGACCTTAGAGACAAGTTGGGGAGGGACAGAGTTCCTTCCTCCCGCGGGGGCCAAGGCTGGCACCGGCCTGGACCGCGCTGCCCTTCCCCTCCTGCCACACGGTGGTGCTGTTGCAGGCAGCACGTCCTCCTGCAGTTGTGCGGAGTGGGCCCCGATCCGCCTGACACCTGCTGGGCTCCTTGGACTTGGAGGGAAGGCTGACCTGTGGCTATGAGGTGCCGTGGGCGTGGCTGATGTCCCCGGGGACGTGACAGGACTTCATGATGTTGGCATAGCTCTGGCCTCAATGGGGGCTGGGTTTGGTTGGGAGGAAGGACTGGGGAGGGCAGGCAGGTGGGCGCGCCTGGGTGGGCAGGGGTGTGGGTGTGCAATGCACTCGGAGCACGTGATAGTTAGGAGTGGAGAGTTCTCACGGAGTGTTTGGTAGTTTGGGACCAGGGTGGTGCTGCCTGCCTGTGTGTGAGCAGAGCCCAGGGTAGGTGCTTGATGAGTACGCAGGGAATTACAGATTCCGCAGCGGTTAGACATTTACTACTGCAGAAAGGGCTGAAGCCCTGCATCCGTCCTGTATCTAGACCTCTGCAATTTGACTTTGCAGTTCACTTGTTTCCTCTTGAAGCTGAACTGACTTGCTTTGGCCGATAGAACAGGCAGAAGTGATGCTGGACGGGTTCTGAGACGAGGCCCCCAGAGGCCTCCCATGCTCCCGCACTCCCTGTCTGAATGCTGACCAGCCATGTAAACAGGTCCATCCTGGCTTTCTGGAGGGTGAGAGGCTATTATGGCAGAGATGAGCTGTCCAGGCTCAGGCCCTCCGGGCCAGCCAGCCCCTAGCTGAGCCAGTGGCTCACCCAGACAGGCGGGGGCCCAGCTGGGATCAGATAACTGCCCAGGTGAACTTGGCCAGATGGTGAGAAGAGCACACCCTGTTGTTCTGAGCCACTGTGGGCTCTGAATCGTGTACCTTACCACCCCTCCCCCGCAACCCCGGGCCAAAAAAAAAGATGTCCACCTCCTAATCCCTGGAACCTGTGGATACATTACCTTCCACAAAAGGAGAAGGATCTTGAGATGGGAGATTATGCTGTGGCTCATCGAGGTGAACATGATGTAATCAGGAGGGCCATTTTAAGAGGGATAGAGGAAGGCCAGACAGAGGGCAGGAGATGTGATAACAATGACAACAGACATGGAGATTGGAGGGATGCAGCCACAGCAAGGAATGTCAGGCACTTCTAGAATCTGGAACAACTCATCTTGGACTTCTGACTTCCAGAATTGAAAGAGAATAAATTTGTGATATTTTAACCATTAAATCTCTGGTCATTTGTTACAGCAGCAATAGGGAGCTTATACAGCCTCCAAACTTTGGGGCTGTTTGTTATGCGGCAAAAGCTAATGGATACATGTACATTCTCATAATCTTGTGGATGCTTTACAATGAGAAAGAGAGGAAAGAGATGGTACTGACCTGGGTGGGAAGGGGGTGCACTGAGGGGCACCAAAAAGTAATGTTTCCCAGACGTTCTGATGAAAGCGTTTTACAAGACACTTTTATTTTTCTTTAAATTACCTAAATGACCATCTTGAAGTCATTCATTTACTTGTGAATTGATTTATTAACAAGCACTTACACACCATGTCCTGGGGTGGCAAGTGAGACATTCTCTGTGCCCTCATGGAAATCGCTGTTGCCCCGACCAGGGCAACTCCTGCAAGAGCTGCCCGGCTTGACCACGTTCAGGGCTTTCCATGTAAGGGCTTCGGCCAAGTTTCCTGAGGGAACTGGCCTCGCCGCGGCCCCATCCACCCCTCTGCACAATTCCAGGTGCCCACCCCACAGACCTCCCTGGCCATCTGGCTGGCAAACTTCTCTCTCATTTACTTCTGACAAACAAGCCAGTCTCAAGTTTACAGCCACGTCTTCCTCCCAGCTGGGCCTCCATCTTTCCCCTTTGGCTAGGCATATGTGTGGATAACTGCTGGGAAAGCGACCCTCTCAAAGGCCTCCAGGACCCCCAGGCTGCCCTTGTTTCCTCAGGGAAGGCTTGGGAGTCTATGTTAGGCTTGGGCCCAGAATCCTTTCATGCTATCTGGGGAATTCTCTACTTGCATCAGGAGCAAAGTGCTATGAGAACAAGGGTGTGGGCCCCGCCGACAGCCTGTCGGGTCACTGTTTTAGAAGGAATGGGCGGATTGGGCACTGGCACAAAGGGGGCTGGGGGGACCAGGGAGAGGCCTTGTGAGGGAGGGTGTGGCAGTGAGTGGGGGGGGCTCGGGGGAAGCTCTGGTGGAGATTCTGCAGTTAGAATCTGCAGACACAGACGCGGACTCATGGCCTTGTTGCAAGTCACGGAGAACGAGATGGGAAAGGACAGCAGAGGGGGGACGAGGATGGAGTCTGCGGGATGACAACTGAGGCCTCCTTTCGATTCAGCACAAGGGCGAAGGTGACCAGTGGGGAGGGAGGGCCGTGAAGGGTGTCTGGGCTGTGGACCGAACAAACCCAGGGGTCCAGGCTCCCAACATGCTGATGCCCGGGGCTTGGGAATCTTAGAGCACGCCCACCTGGCCTCTTCCCTCTGGGGTGGACTGGTCAGAGGTAGTTCCCAGGATTGGAGAGTGGCTCTGTGCCAGCAACTGGCAATGAACCCTGGTATCAAGACCACAGGCCTGGATGGAAAACATGGCAGGTGCCCGGGGGCTGTGGGGCCGGCTCAGGAAGCTCGTCTGTTGGACGAGGTGGACCGTTTCCTGCCGAGGCCAGACCAGTCTTCCTCCCAGCACATTCTGGAGCTGGTGGCATGGAGGCAACTCTGGTCCCCCAGCGCTGGTGCACACGCTCCCAGGAGATGCAGAGCCAGTGACTGTGAAGCCACAGGTAGCATGATTTTTGATTTTCTGAACAATGAGAAATGCACATGTCGTTCAGACCACACTGCAGGTGCCACTGGGCGGGAGGCCGTGCCCGCTGGATGGATGCCCTGCGTCTAATCTGGTCCCTGAAAGCAGAGCCATGGTAGGACATGGGGGCCGAGGGTGTACCTGGGGGTCCCAGGAAGCAGGAAGTGGGGAAGTGAGAGGGGCTGGGGGAGGGGGTGTTCATGAGCCAGGCCCCCTGGGGCTGGTGGGGCTGGCAGAGCAGTGCCCAGTGGGGTGGGAAGCCAGGCATCTGCTCCCCGTCACCTGTTCCCTGGATCATCATTCGCTGGCCTGAACCACATGCCTGCTGGGGCCTGGCTCTGGGGGTACACCTGCTTTTCAGTTTTATTTTATTTTATTCATCCAAGAAGTATTTATCCTCTTCTCGCTACCCCTGATGTCTAAAAGCGTTCTTCCCTCCATTTGGAGTCTAAACTTTCAGGTTTCAAGTTGTTTTTCTTGCTTTTCTTCTATGACTTGGTCATCCCATTGCCAATTCTCTGGGCAATTGAAACTATTATGAAGAGTATCTGCTCATCAGAGGCCAACAGACTTGTTAAGTGTTGCATGCGTGTGTGTGTATGCATGGGTGTGCATGTGCACCTGTGTTCACACACACGGAATGTCTATCCCAGCCAGGAGAGCGTGTGGGAGAGACAGAGGGGAGGCGACAGCAGGGCGTGCTTTCTCTGCAGACATGCAAGGCAGTCACGCTCCCAGGCCATGTTTCTGGGGACGGGCACTAGTTTGCTTTGGCTCATACCCAAGGATCTCACTTGGGTGCCGTTTCTACGTTGGCCTAAAAACAGGCTCCGAGTGTTTTGGAGCCAGGCAGGCGCAGACAAGGAACAGAAAGGCCAGCTCTCAGGTGAGGTGAAGGCTGGTGGGCAGAGGTGGGCTTCGTTGGGTTTTGGGCTGGGGCTGGTATCACCTGGCTCTGTGGGGTCTCTACTCAGCGGGACCATCTGGACCAGGGTGATCGCCACAAATCTAAAAACTCATCCCCAAAATACTAACACATTACGTGTGTATGTGTGCACATAGTATTGGAAACATTAATATTATTGAATGACTGAACATGCACTATTAGTTTTATAAATCCTGACCACACTTTCTGAAGCAGTGATTCAAGCTTCTGGGTTTAGAGCACTTTGGGACCTGGTTCTACAGAACCCTGCCCTGGCTGTTCTGGCTGAAGACACAGGCACCAAATTATGTTTGCAAGCTTTCTCGGTGTACAGATATGGCAGTTTTTATAAGCAACGTGTTTATACGTTTCTGGTAACAAAATCGCATGAGGCTGGAAAACATTCTACGTTTTTCAGTCTCTCCGTGGGATGAGTTTCTGTGGAAAGCAGTCCCTTTCTCCTCCTCCGTGAAAACGCCACCTATTCCTTGAAAAGACAGCTTCAGTGGGTTTATTTTTTCAGAAACTTTGCTAGGCTGCTCTCAGTGATTAGCCTTTGTCCACAGAGGACAGTGCAGCTAAAGAAGTGTCCACCTTTTTGTAAAAGAGAATTGCCCACCTGGTCTCTAGAATTGCTTGTCCGAGTGCACAGATCCACGCCAGCCGAGGGGCGTAAAGTTTAAGAAGGTCACCCCCGTCTCATGTCAAAGTACTGCCAAGATCCTCCCGTGTCTGTATCCGCACACCAGGCACATGAAAACCACCACATCGGGCAGAGGCCGCAGGCCAGCCTCTCCCCACTGAGGCTGCCCAGGCTTCCCAATGGCTAGTGGACGTTTGTGACGGTAGTACTTGTCCACAGCATCAGTCCTTACACTAAGTACTGGGAGGTGCTCTTTCTTACATTCTGGTGACATTAATGTAAAGAAAGCCCTGGTGTCCTTTCCAGGTCTCGCTGGACTGCCTCGCACACTCTTAGGGTCACGCAGTCCACACTGGGGACCCCTGATCTAGGCTTAGTGCTGATGGGAAGGAGCTTCAGGTTCTATTGACTGAGCCAGCACCTGCACAGGTGTCCTCTGGAAACTGGCCGCAAACCTTCCTGGCACAATGGTCAGGGCAGGTGTGACCAGCACTGTCACACCGACAGGGCAGATCCTCCCACTAGACTTTTCTGTGCTGTCTGCTGATGGGTCACCAGGTACGTGCTGGGAACCGTAGATGTGTGTTTCTGATGCGTGTGAGTTTGTTAGGTGGATGCATTTATTCCCATCTTAGAGATGGTAGTACTGAGATCACAGGGTGGAGAACAGCAGGGCGGCCCCGCCCCACGCCCTGTCCACTAGTCCCCGGCCTCCATCTCCCCTCCTTCTGTCAGCTGCCTGGCACCTCTTCCCTTTGGCAGTGGGAGGGGCACCTCCACTAAGGCAGAGTTTTCTAACTCTTTCTGCAACAAAACATTGCCCTACTTGCCAGAGCTGGTTCCAAGATGCCCTGTCCCTTCCCTCTCAAGGCTGGGGGAGGACGACGGGCCTTTGGGGCCAAAGCCTTTTGGGGCTGTGGGTCAGAGCTGATTTTTCACAAGGCCTGGCCCTTCCTTGCCCTCCCCTGGAAACTGCCATCCGCTAGCCTGGCCACTAGTTCGTGGAGCTGGTCTCCGCTCTTCAGCTCTGGGCTTCTGCACCAGGCCCCGGGGCCAACACAGCTCCTCTGGTTTGAGAGCTCTGCTGACCCATCGTGGACCCTAATCCCGAACCAACGAAACCCGTAGAGTTTACGTTCATATACTCCGCCAGCAAGGACTTCCTCTTTTTAAGTTCAGGAGATTTCTTTAAAAACACAAACAAATGGAAGATGTTTTGGACCTTGAGTAAATATTCCCTAAGAGCATTTTGTGTGAAGCATGAATAAGCAACACATGGGCTGTGTTTCCTTCAAAACACACACGTTTCAAGGAAAGGGAACTAGAAAAACACATCCTAGATTTCTGCTAAGAGGAGGAAGATCTGGAAAAATTACAAATATTTTTTCCCAGTGGTTAGTTGGTTAATCATAGCAGCTAAATACCGTTTCTGGGGCTGGTATTAGAGGGAGGTCCACGCTGCAAGATCTCTGCCCCATCATCCCCCAGCTCTGGCCCCCCTGCCCTGGCCCCTGTCCTCCATCCCCCATAGGGTCTCTGTCCACTGCTGGCAGAACTTGGCATCAGCCCCAGAACCCAGGCCCGCTAGAGCTGGTGGGAGGGCAGGGCCACCTCCTGATTTCCCAAGTGAAGACTGGTTGCCCGGAGATGGTCTCCAAGCTTGTTCGGGGTGTAGAAGCCTCTGCTGGAACCACCACCGGGGTCTCTGCTGCACATCAGCCATTGGGCACAGAGAGGAAAGCACCTAAACACACAAGAGCAGCTGGTAGCTTGCCTCAGGCCCCTTTCTCTTCTGCAGGCAGAGGAGACCAGCTTGAGTCAGTTGAAATGCAAAGGGGATTTCCTGGGAAGAGGCTGGGGTTTCTCCAGGCATCGTGGAGTGAGCAGGTCTGGGGCCTGAGGAACCATCGCTGAACAGGGCTCCGCTCTCAAGGCCGAGTCACCTTCCGGGCCGGTGCGGTGCCCTTCCCCCACACCAGGGCAACCTCCCCACTCCTCTTGCTGCCCCCTTTGGCAGGTGCCATGGCCCCAAACACCCCTCACCAGACTCTCATGATGGTTTGGTGTCCACAGCTTTATTTATATGCCTCCGAAGTACCCCCCCCACACACACACACACTTCTCTCTTTGGAGAAATGTGTATTTCAAAAAACAGCAGTTAATCCAGCAACAGCTCATCATTGATTTCAACCCCGGCACTGGTCAAAGGACTTACTGTGCATTATCTCATTTAACTTGCACAAACTCTCAGAGGTCCTGCTATTGTGTTCTGTTGTCATCAGCACTGCAATAGGAAACTAACTCACAAAGTGTTCCAGCCAGGAGGGGACTCGGCGCATCACTTCAGCTGCACCTCCCCAGGGCCATGGTCACGGGGCGCCTGGCTTGCACCCCACACACCCAGCACAGAGCCTGGGGCAGCCTGCTCCCTGCAGGGCCTGGCCGGGGAGGGAAAGGCAGGGTTTGGTGAGACTGAGTAGGTTCAGAACAAGCTGTTATGGGCTACGTTCAGCAGCCTCACGATCAGGACAAATGACCCCTTCCAGCAAGTCCTGAGCCCCCCTCCCTACCACGCCCTTTTTCCCGGGGAAACTCGGCCTATGGCTGGAATGTAACCTCCCACCTACTGTAGGGTCTTTGCCTTGTCGAGAAGTGCCGAGCAGAGACCTGCTTGCACAAGAGTGTGCTGTCAGGAAATCCGTCTCACGGTGGCCCTGATGACGGGTTAGCTCAACGGGCACTTTGGGCAAGTGGGTCATTTCACCTTCCTGCTGGGACCAGGGACAAGAACACGAAGAGCAGAGCAGCCGGCAGGTGGGTGCAGGGAAAGGGGGCGTGCACGGGCCACCCTAACCCTGCATCCCTGCACCCTTCCATCATGTTTCCTGAACTTGAGAGGGAGTGGTGGGGGTGGAGGGGGGGAAGGGGACTAACCTCTTCCCTCCTTGTCTTTTCCTCCCCTCCCCTCCCCTCCCCTCCCTCCCCTTTCCATCCTCCCTCCATCCCCCCCACCTTCTCTGCCCCTCTCACCCTCCTTCCCTCCTCGTCTCTCTCTTTGTTCCACAGAGGATTCTGAGACAGCTGAAGTAAGTCTCTACAATCTATTCTTTGGGTGCCAGGCCCCTGGG
Source organism: Lipotes vexillifer (assembly GCF_000442215.2). Lineage (NCBI taxonomy): Eukaryota > Metazoa > Chordata > Mammalia > Artiodactyla > Lipotidae > Lipotes > Lipotes vexillifer. Next base: position 182,257 of record NW_006785617.1, read on the forward strand.
TTCATGAAGACATGCTGCTTTGTTCTGAGTCAGCAGGACAGTGGGCCAAGCGTGTGGCCGTCACCTGCCCTGGAAGCCCCTGTGATGCTGCTGGGGGCCTCTGCAGACTGACCAGGATGCTCTGAGATGGTCCGCCTTCCAGAGTTGGTCCTCAGGCACCGCTTGCATTCCGCTCCAGAAATGTGGGAATTTATGGGGTGTATCTGACCAGCCTTGTGGCCCTGGCCTGAGGCTGGCCCCAGGGTCTTCGTGGTCAGGCACTGCCCTGAGGCTGGGGTGGTCTGCTGCCCCCAGGGCTTGGAAGGAGCAACACAGTTGCCTTCCTGCTCCAGGCGTCACCCTCAGGCTGGACAGTGGCCTGGAGACGGAGGCAGCCACTGACCTGGCTCCCTCCACCCGCAGTGCCAGGCATGGAGGTGACATCACACCCTCTCGATGATGTTCCAGAGCTCTGAGTCACGCACTCTGCTTCTTCCAAGTGGCATCTGTTCTCCCCTTTTCCTGGGGCTAAAAAGGATGATGGAAAGAGAGAGCGTTAGAGACCCCTGCTCACTTGTAGTGAACATAAGTGAGTCTGTACGTCATTGACAGTACCACACAAAGGTGTGGCCCAGTTTCTACCTGAACAGAGAGCTACTGTGAGGACACCCACACAGTGAGGAGGGGCCCCAACAGTGGTGGGGGTGGAAGGAAGTCCCCCCGGCCCAGGGCAGCCTCTGTTCCCTGACCCCTGAACCTTGTGTCCACCAATTCAAGCTGCTTGAATGCCTTGGAGATGTGCACACATGTTGGGTAACAAGATTCTGGAGAAAACCACTGAATATTAGAAGTGCCTTGTCCCCTTCAGGGTCAGGCACATGGCCAGCAGTGTGGACAGCGGGCGGCCCTAGATCTGGGTCCTGAGGAGAAGCAGGTAGGGTAGGACAAATAGGCTGTGAGGGAGCCTCAGGCTCGGTTCTTCCTCTTCACAGGGTTAGAATGGGGTTGAATCAAAACAGATCCCGATGTAGGCGAGGAGGGCCTTCTGCTCAGTAAGGGAGGGGCCGTTGCAGCAGGGAGATGGTCAGACCATGAGGTCTGCAAGGGGCCCTGAGGGCAGGCTTGGGGGGGGGGCATCTTCTTTGAAAGGGTGGATCAGCAAGGCCAGCAAGGACCTATGGGTGGGGAGGGGTGGGGGGCTGACAGGGAGATATCCTGACAGCACAGTTCTCGGGAGGGGGCTTAAAGGGAGGTGTTGGGGAAGGGTGTCCGCATTCCGATGAGCTCAGGCTGCATTGGGCCAAAGTCCAGGGGTCTGGTGGGGGATAAGGAGAAGCTTCACTAAAGTTTGGGTAGTTCAGGTGAGCCAGGTGTGCGGGTGTTTGTCTAAGTTGGTCCAGAGGCGACAGGCAACTCAGCCCAATCATTTACGAGGCCACACCTGGGCATCTGAGTGGTGTATGTGGCCCTGTCATAGGTGAGCAGGGAGGTCATCTGTGCATCTCATCTAAGTTCCTTGCGGGGGTGGTTCTTTGCAGTGAGCCCCTGCCAGGAGCAGAGGGAGGGCAAGTTATTAAAAGAAGGGCCAGGCTCAGGGGAGCTCGACATAGTCAACACCCAGGATAGCATCACCTTGGTAATTTGTCCTTCCCGTCAAGGCCCAGTCTTAAAAGAGTTAAAAATGAGACTCACCCAAATGCAGAAGGAATACAAGCCCAGTATTGCATTTAGCTCATCAGTGAGGGAGTCAGTAAGGTGGAGGAGCTAATTCAGAACAGAGTAGGGGGGCAGGGTTCCAGCCTCCCGCCTCCCAAACAGCATCCTGAGATAAGTTTACTGCCTCAGGACCAACAATCGCTGGTTAATGCCCTACAGGGCAATAAAACTGTAATATTTGGGATTATTTTCCTACAGGGCAGAAATTATATGCATCTGTTCTAGATTTGGTCTCTAATGTACTGTGTAATTTCACAGTGTCTAACCTCAAATCATAGGAAATGGCAGGTCAAGTACGGCCCCGTTCCCCCAGATAATTGAAGAATCCTTGGGTAGTCTTGTTAAACATCACCCAGTGTGGTCATAGAAGGTCGTGCCACCCACTTTTTGGCCCTTTTAACACATTTTAAATACTTTTTCTACCATCTCCAAGAATTTATAGAGGGCCTGCTCAGGAGCTGACCTGTCCAAAGCATGTCCACACCATGACCTTGTTCCAGGCAAGCTTTTCAACACAGAAAACAGAGGTTTGGGGACCAATCTTTTTATGCCCACAGATGGCAGGGAGGTGATAATCTTATTTTCTTCTTTGGTGCCATTGTATTTTCCACAAGGACCATTTGGGGAAACTTTGAAGTGTTAAGCGGGGGAAAGAGCCTGTTTCTATTCAATTATCCCCCCAGAGAAAAAGCCGGTTAGAAATCTTCAAAACAAAAATATTCTCCTGAGGGCAGAACAATACAAGGTCTCAGTAGCCCAGTGTGATGAGAAGGGCTGCCATGCTATTCTTAGTTCTTCCATGAGCCAGGAGGCCTTGTTTGCACACCTAGATGAGCCCCGTTTCCTAACATCATCACAGCTCATTCTAATTAGTCTGTGAATAGAAACTCACTGTGAACCTGGCTACTCCTCATGTCCAATTTTTACCTCCAATCTCTGTTAATTCACTTGAACATCATGTAGCGGGAGGAATCCAGCGATTTTGTTAACAAAAATAAGCTGACTTATCAGGTTTTAACAATCAGATTGGAAAACAGGAATCATTTGGTCCAGTTAACATGTGGACAATATGATGTTTGTTCTCGGCAAACCCTTAGGTTTTCGAAACAATTTAATTGCCAAGTTATTTATAGAGAAGGTGATTTTTGGGAAATTAACGGGAGACAACAGTGCTCCCCTGAGTAGCTGAGCTCAATGTTCTACCAGGTATGGAAAGACATGTGCATAGGCTCATTATCTCCAGAGGAAACAAAGGCAGCAAAGGAGAAGTGAGGACAAAAGCTTTGCGTCATAATCCGCAGAGAGGACGGAAGAGGGGGAGGGGAGGGAGGAAGAGGATGGCTTTGAGCCTCATCTCTTTCTCAGCCTCACACTGGTTTTTCTTCGTGGCAATTATCTCCACGGAACCTTCAATACATTCTGCTTTGTTTGTTTGTTTGTTATCTGTTTCTCCTCACCTCCTTTACCCCAAGTGGAATTGAAGCCCCATGAGGGCAGACGTTCTTTATTGCAGTGGTCCCCAACCTTTTTGGCACCAGGGGCCAGTTTCGTGGAAGACAGTTTTTCCACGGACCGGGTGGGTGGGTGATGGTTTCGGGATGATTCAAGTGCATTACATTTATTGTGCACTTTATTTCTATTATTATTACATTGTAATATATAATGAAATAATTATACAACTCACCATAATGCAGAATCAGTGGGAGCCCTGAGCTTGTTTTCCTGCAACTAGACGGTCCCATCTGGGGGTGATGGGAGACGGTGACACCCAAAGTGTGTTGCTTATGTCCAGTCTACTCCGTAATCTTGTTTTTGTTGCTGTCACTGCAGAAAACCCTGCTTCACAAAGATAGGATGTTGGAAATGGAAGCAGGCTTTTCAGTGCTTTTGTGGCAATCTCAGGATATTCCGGCTTGACTTTAATCCAGAATGTATGGTGATTTGAAGTTGTCTCAAACATACTTTTAAGGGCACCGTCATTTGCAAACTCAAGCACTTGATCCTCTCTTCTAGCACAAAGTCAATTCACCTGGCTTATTCACAAATGGGTCGTGGATCCATTCTTTCCCAGTTTGGGGGCCTTTTGTGGTTGGTAAGTAACGCTCAAACTCTTTTGAAAGCTGAGATAGGTGAGCATGCACCAGCTGGGAGAAAGAAGGCCCTGGCTTAGTCTCTTTCAAAATCTCCGCTAAGGGCTTCCCTGGTGGCACAGTGGTTGAGGGTCCGCCTGCCGATGCGATGCAGGGGACACGGGTTCATGCCCCTGTCCGGGAAGGATCCCACATGCCGCGGAGTGGCTGGGCCCGTGAGCCATGGCCGCTGGGCCTGCGCGTCCGGAGCCTGTGCTCCGCAACTGGAGAGGCCACGGCAATGAGAGGCCACATACCGCGAAAAAAAAAAAAAAATCTCCGCTAGTGTTTGAAACAGGTCAAAAATCCCAGTGTTCACTCGTCGCCCCCATAATTCCAGTTTGTCTTTGAATGCAGCCACTTTATCTGCCGACTTGAATACAGTCGTCGTTCTCCCCTGAAGTGACAGATTGAGTTTGTTGAGCAGGTTGCATGTGTCACACAAGTAAGCAAGTTTTGTGACCCATTCTGTGCCACTGAAATGTGCTGCCAGTGGTGACTGTTTTTCTAAAAGAAATCTCTGGAGTGGCTCTCATAACTCAAAAACTCTGGCCAGTGATCTACCTTTAGAAGCCATCTCACTCCTCTGTATAAGAGAAGACGTGTATGCTCTGGGTCCATCTCCTCACAGAGCTGTGCAAACAGACGTGAGTTAAGGGCATGTACTTTAATGTGGTTGATAATTTTAAACACATCCTGCAAAACACTGTTAAATTCAGGTGACATTTCTTGGCTAGCCAGCATTTCTCTATGGATGACACAGTGCATAGACTCATTCAGAAGCAACTCTTTGACTCAAGTAGTTAAACCAGAAAGCCGTCGGTCATGGCAGCCGCTCTGTCCACGCATATACCGACACAAAATGACCAATTCAGGTTTCCTGATATGTAATCATTCAAAGACTTGAATAGTTCTGCAGCTGTGGTGTTGGTTGGCAACAAAATTGCACATAACATATCCTCATGCACATCGTCCTGAAAGATATACCGCACAAAAATATGCATTGTTGCCTCGTTATCAACATCGGTAGACTCGTCAACCTGGATTGTGTACCACAGTGACTCATTAACACTCTCTAACAATTGTGCCTCAATATTCTCTGCTATTTCATCAATTCGTCTAGTTATGGTGCTAGCCGAAAGAGGAACACGTGCCACCTTTTGAACTGCAGCCTCTCCTAAAAGTTCACAAAGAATGTCCTTAGCAGCAGGCAGGATCAACCCTTCACCAACAGTAAAGGACTTCTTAGCTTTAGCAATGCGGTTAGCCACTAAGAATGATGTTCTCAGTGCAGACACATTTGATGAACTGGTGATCTTCAATAATTGCTTCCGTTCTTTGTGTTCATGTTTTTTTTCTTTTGAAAAACTCCGAAAACTTGTCTTTTAATGCAGGGTGCTTGGTCTCCATGTGACGAAGCAATATTGAAGGTTTCATGGCTTCGTTGGAGAGCTGGTCGCCACATATTACACAAAGCGGGCTTGGGGAATGTGAATCACCTGTTGCACTGAACGTGTAATTTAAGTAGGACTCTTGGTATTTTCTTTTAAATGCAGCTTTCTTTTTGTTGGCAGTCTTAGAGTCTTCTCCTGTCTCATCATTGGGTCATTTCCCTTTTTCAAAGAAGCTCTCCAGCAACGTTTTTTTTTACTCATTTTGTCTAGGGTTAGCCTGTGGGCTTACCAAAACTGTGACTGAGACAAGTGCGCAGTGCGGGAAAGTGGCGCAGACGAAGTGGTAAATAAAATAATGGGCGGGCTTCTCGCGGACTAAAATAAGTGTTGGATTCTGACTTAAAGCCTGCCACCAGATGCAGCTTGTCACTTGCCACTCACTGATAGGGTTTTGATATGAGTCTGCAACCAATTGATTTCTTATGGTTTCTGTGCAGTCAAACCTATTTGCTAATGATTATCTGTATTTGCAGCCGCTCCCCAGCACTAGCACCACCGCCTCAGATCATCAGGCATTAGATTCTCATAAGGAGTGTGCAACCTAGATCCCTCGCATGCGCAGTTCACAGTAGGGTTCACACTCCTGAGAGAATCTAATGCCACCGCTGATCTGACAGGAGATGGAGCTCAGATGGAAATGTGAGCGATGGGGAGCAGCTGTAAATACAGATGAAGCTTCGCTTACTTGCCCACCACTCACCTCCTGCTATGTGGCCCAGTTCCTAACAGACCACAGACTGGTACCCTCCGAGGCCTGGGGGTTGGGGATCCCTGCTTTATTGTTTCATTGTTGCTGCTTGAACTGTGCCTGGTACACAGCAGGCATTCTGTATATACAATCATAGGCTGGGGGGATGGGCAGAAATCTTGGGGAGCTTGTGGAACTTGGGGCTGGAGCTGATATCTTGGCTATACATCAAACAAGTCACTTCTATTAAGAAGGAAAAATCGTGGTTTATAATCTTGAGGGGCCACTGGGCCTTCTGGAGCCAGCAACCCCAGCATGGCTCTCCCTGGCGTGGCTCTCCCTGGCGTGGCTCTCCCTGGCGTGGCTCTCCCTGGCGTGGCTCTCCCTGGCGTGGCTCTCCCTGGCGTGGCTCTCCCTGGCGTGGCTCTCCCCACAGCATGGCTGGAGGTTGGGAGCTCTTCCTCTCCTCCCTCACCTCCTCCTTGGGCAGTGGGTGTGCCCTGAGCTCCACGTTGTTTCCTTCCCCTGCAGCTTCCCACCCCCTCTACACCCTCTGCCATCGTCATTCCCTCCTCTCCTGCTTTGCTTGAACTCCCGTTCAGCCTTCAAAGCCTGGCCATGAATGACCCTTGTGACCCCACCCGAGCGGCTAACACACCCCTCTTCGTGCCGTGCCCTCATTCCGAATCTTTGTCTATAAAACTGCTCTGAGTGATATAATCTCACCACAACTAAGGGGGCAAGTCACACGTTGAGTCGAGTTTCTGGTCTGGGAGCCTTTGAAGGGGTGGGGCCTGGGAAGGGGACATGGGCCGGCGGATGGTGAGCGCTGGGAGGGCCACGGAGCACACTCGCTCACGTCCCCTCTTCAGCCAGGCTGGGCTCCCTTCAGGAGTCCAGTGGCCAGGAAACCCTCCCAGCAGCAGAGAACATCCTTTCTCCTGGTGGCACAGACAAGCTGGATCTCAACAAGCAGTGGATGTGCGGGCATCTGTTGGAGACACAGACCCCCCGCAAGACGCCCTCCCGGCTTCAGGACGGCGATGGAGCTTGACTGAAAAGGGATGCGTTGTGTAGATTCTGAGTGTGAGCTCAGCATGGTGAGCAGGGGCTGCTGTGAAGGATACTTACCCTATAAGTGATAACAATGCTACCAACAACGGCCGTTAGCCATGAAGCATCTCTTGGTACCAAGCAAAATAGGCGAGTTCCTTAACTGTCCCAGTGTGCGGAGGGGCCACACCAAGTCACCACGAGCCATCCCAGCCTCACAGGCATGGTCGGAATAGCTGTCAGGGCAGCCTCGTGAGTAAGCAGCTCAAGGGACATTTTGAGCCGGAGGGGAAGCGAGCCGTCCTGCAAACCTGGCTTCTGAAACGCAAGGGGGTTTAACCCTCCTCCTGAGCTGGGCCCTGGTGACTGACCGCAGGTGGAATCCCATTTTCTTTCTCTTTCCTTTTTCCTTTAACACATGCGTGGGGGACAGCTCACGGGGCCTTTATGGTCTGGGAAAGCTCTTCACCCCATCAGCTGTTTGCAGCTGCTGCATCGTCCTCCTCTGGGAATGAGGGGTTGTCCTCCGTCACCCTCAGGATAGGCTCCACAAACAAGGGCCTCTCCTGTCCAGAAAAGGTGAAGGGGCTGCCCCAGCTCCCGGGTGCCTGATGGCTCTCCGGGTCCCGGGCAGGACCTGGTCTGGGTCTCCTGGGTGGCTGACCTTCACGATGGCACTTGGCAGGGCTGTCCCCCAACCTCCAAGGCAGCAATGAAGCCGCTGCACTCAGTGTGTGGTCCAGGCTTGGAGAGAGACACCGAGGAAGGGGCTGGGTGGGGAGGAGACAGCTGCTCCCCGAGTCCCACACACCATCTGCCCACAGCTGCCGTGGTCCTATTCCTGTCTTCTGACCCTCACAGCGACCTGGCCACTCCCTTGGAAAGGTTTGTCCAGGCAGCTGCCAACATCCAGGACAGACTCTGGGGACCCCACCTCTAGAGCAGCCCAAGTGCTGTTTTATCTGGAAAGGAAAGAATAAAATGGGAAAAACAGAGCAGAACCCCTGTTGTTGGCTTGTGACAGTTCCCATCCCTGGGCTGTTCACAGCCTCAGGCCGTCACCTCTGAGGGCTCCTGTGTCCTTGGAGAGAGTCCGACAGCTCAAGGTTGTCGTCTCTTCGTCTGTGGCATCGTTCATCCAGACCCTCTGCTCTTCTTGGCTGTGGGCGGGGTGTTACTCTGGAGAGACACCTCTGGTGTGTGCAGGGGAGGATCTGACCCCAAGCACCACCGTGGAAGTTCTGTCTGTGCCCAGAAGCAGGCTCTGTGTGGAACAGTCACTTCTTTCGGGGGGCTGGGCTTGTACTGTCCACCCGGCCCAGGTCCAGGCATGAATGTGGTTTCGTGCCCACAGGTGGGGAGGGTGGAGGAGGACCTTCCTGGAAGCCTTGGGGACAGAGCTTTTGGAATCCCAGCTCTCTCACCTGCGGGTGTTTGGCTGCTTTCATGTTACCTCCGTTTCTACATCTGTAAAGTGGATGCATTATTCCCTGTTTCACGGTGAAGATGGAATTAAATTGTGGCTCTAGATGTTGGCTCTGGAATATCCTAGGAAAGTCTTCCTAAGAGAAAAATAAAATATTTATGTACAAGAATGTTCACCAAAAAGTGGTTTCTTAGAGGGAATAATCAGAAACAATCTGAATGTTTAGGGCATTTGTTAGATCTGTCGAGGTTCATCATTTATAGGGTACCAGGATGTGGTCTCTTTAAATGATGGTGCAGGTATATTTTCAATGACATGAAAGGGTGTATGCAAGAGATTATACATTTAAAAAATACAGGTTATCGAACCTTTTCTTTAGAATGGTCTTGGGTCGGGGGGCCGTGTTAATCACGCTCATCACTGTTTTCCTACCCACAACTCCCCATGGAGAGCCTCCCGTGGCCCGTGGCCCGTGGTCCATGGCCTGCTTTGTGTCAGGGACCAGGAGAGGATGGCTGAACCAAGCTGAGCCAACCAGATTCGTTCTTTTGGGAACACAAACCAAGTCCTGGAAAGCAGACAGCTCTGAGCTCAAGTGCTGCTGATGTGACCACTGGGGAGGGAGGCATGTGGGTCAGAAGCCAACCAAGGGAGTCACCTGTTGCAGGGAGACTGGACCGGGGGCTAGAGAGGGAGGGCCCCTGGTCCCTGGGAGTGAGCAAGAGAGACAGAGAGAGCTCCAGAATGACCACCGTCACAGAGTTCAGCTGTGTCCCCTCCCCCTTGTCACCCATAGATGCCTCTGTGTCCTGCTCAGAATATTCCTTTGTGCTGGACATACTTTCCATTCTTTGTGCCCAGATGACAGCTGACAAGGCAATGCTCTGTGAACACATGGTTAAGACGCTTATTTCCGGGTAGAGGTAGTTCAGATATTTATTTTTCTAAAGTTCTCAGTATTTTCTATTTTTTCTACAACGATCATTCATGTATTAATGTATTAATTGGAATAGGGCATCCACTTCAAAAATAGATTGGCAGCTTTTTATAAAGTTAAGCTTTAACTTACCAGCAATTCCGCTCTGAGGTACTTACCTAAGAGAGACGGCAACCTAGAGCCACACAAAGACCTAACTCGAACGTCCACAGAAGCTTCCTCCACGACGACCCCGGACTGCACCAGCCCCGGTGCCTTTGGACAAACAACCCAACTGTGGTCCATTGTACAGCGGGACACGACTCAGCAATAAAAAGGAATGACCTAGCGAGGAAAGCGACACCTAAAGCAGCCAGACCCGAAGGAAAACTATGAAATTTGGGGTAAGTGAAACTAATGTGTAGGGCAAAAGGCAGATCAGTGTTTTCCTGGTCTGTGGGGACTTGGGTGATTTTGAAGGGATGTGCCGAACTTTCGGGTGTGATGCAAATATTCAATATCTTAATTGGGCTGGTGGCTACACAGGAGTAGAGGTCTGTCAAAATTCATTGAATTGTACCCTTTATGGTCTATTTTATTCCATGTATATAAAGCCTCTATAAAGTTCAAAAATTAATTGTAAAATAAAATAAAGCAAACCCCCCTGGGAGGACACATTGGGTCTTTGTTAGTTGCTAAAGTATCTGAGTTGCTGAAATATGGCTGAGCATGGATGAAACGCTCACTGCCCGTGGCCCCGGGGGGCTGGGGCACTGTGCTCACGACGGAGGGTGGGCAGGGACACAAAGCAAGGGCGGTGCCATGGTCATGGCTGGGCCTGGCCACAGGCGGACAGAGGACAGAGTGAAGCATATCCTAAGTGTGGAGAAAGGAACCCTGCGGATCGGAAATGAGACGTCCATGAGCCACTTGGTGAGCAGAGTCAGTGCCCTCCGTGGCCCCATGCCCTTCCCCGTTCAGGGCACGCTGGCCTCCTGCCTCTGCCCGAGGGCTCACTTGGGCCATGGGGTCTGCTAGCTTGCAGGACCGAAGTGGGGGGGATTAGCACCTCCCAGGAGCAGACCCCAACCAGTGACTCACCTCCCTCTGTGGGGGGCCCTGGTTGCCTGTAGCAGGACTGCTGTGTGGGTCACTCCCATCTCTGTCTCACCTCCACCTCCCCACTCCGGTGTCCTGGGATCAGATAACCTACGAACACCCACGTCCTTGTCTTGGGTCGGCTGCGGGGCGCGTACCGCCTTGGCTTCTTCTGCCCTCTCTGGTCCTCGCAGGTCTGGCTTCGTGCAGCTGACATGGGGGTGCTATGGGCTGACTGTGTCCCCAAGTTCCTATGTTGAAACCTATTCCCCCGGCGTGATGGCATTAGGAGGTGATTAGGTCATAAAAGGGATTAGTGCCCACATAAAGGAGACTCCCGAGAGCCCCCTTGCCCCTTCCTCCACTTGAGGACACAGCGAGAAGATGGGCGCCTGTGAAGCAGGAAGAGGGTTCTCAGCAGAGACTGGATATGCGGTGCCTTGATCTTGGACCTGCAGCCTCCAGAGCTGGAGGACTAAACTCCTGTGTTTATGGTCCACCTGAGCTAGGTGCGTGGTTCTAGCTGCCCGGGCGGAGTAAGCTCGCCCCCTCCAGCTGTCTGAGGTCCTTGCCATGACAGCGAGCGTTCTCAGTGTCTTCCACTCTGACCCCTGCTTCTGGGGCACTTCCTGTGGCTTAGGGACTCAGTGATCTCACAAAGAGCGCGTCAGCTTTGTCTCACCGCAGACTGTGGTCCAGAGCTCTGTGCTCCACAGGGACATCTTTGTCCGGCCGCAATGCGTCTTCCGGGGGTGCGGGGAGAGTCTACCCCCGCGAAGGTCCTCTGTTAGGTGCTGCCTTTGAGTTTTGCTGAGAGGGGAAGGGGTTACGTGTACCAGCAAGTCCTTCAGAGGAGCTAGTGTGCCGAGTGACGGGGATGCTGAAATAGTCACGAAAACACAAAACACAAACCAAACCAAACCTCCCTTGAAGCTGCCCTGCAGCCAGTGCCCATGTGTCCTCTTCTTACAGACTGAGCACGGCCTGAGACAACTCCCTCTGAAGATAGGCCCTCGGCAGGGGCCCTCGGGGGTGGGGGGTTCAGCTGTCCTCTGCTTGCATTTCTCAATTAGCATTTTCTAAAGTAAGATTTCTTAAAAAGAAAGTAAACCCTGGAGGACTGGAGCGGAGGCAAAAGTCCTGAGTGGCAGCACACACCATTCTTTTCTGGCCATGTGCTCTCTCACCCCTGCGGTGGCCTGGGCACGGTGGCCCACCTGGTGGTGTGACGAAAGAAACGGAAGAACAGCTTCAGGGCTAACAGCACATTTTGGCTTCTGTAAGAAACTTGCTTGCTTGCTTGGGGCGGGAAGAACCGGGTTCCTGATTGGCTGATTCAAAATTAAACAGCTCCCTCCCGCCTTGAGGACTTCCCGCCCTGTGAAGGGTATAAAGCCCTCGCCCGACTGCTAGTCGGGGTCTCACTCACTTCTCTCCGAGTGGGACCCTGTCCGGACAGTTTGTGTAAGCTTCTATACTTGTATAAATCCTTTGCTAATCTTTCTGCTTGGTGTTGGTGATTCTCGGGTGTCCTTGGTTGGGACACGGGTCGCATTTACCGGGGAACTCGACGCCAGGCGTGTGGCTCCCGGACCGCAACAGTGGTGTCCTGCCGGGGCCTCCCCCTGACTTCCCACTGCCTAAAGGAAGAGAAAGCAAAAGGATGCATTTGTGTCCTCTTCTCCACGGAGTTCCCAGAGCGGCCCTTTACAACGTAACTCAGGTCCTGCCACGCCTGCTTGGACGTGGCTTGTCAGCACACGACGTGTCCCCATCACCTGTGATGGAAGCTGTGCTGGCCTCTGCCCGTAGGCCCCAGGCCTTCTCGTCGTGCCCTGGCCCTGCTCTGCTCGGCTACACTGACCGCCAGGCGTGTGGCTCCCGGACCGCAACAGTGGTGTCCTGCCGGGGCCTCCCCCTGACTTCCCACTGCCTAAAGGAAGAGAAAGCAAAAGGATGCATTTGTGTCCTCTTCTCCACGGAGTTCCCAGAGCGGCCCTTTACAACGTAACTCAGGTCCTGCCACGCCTGCTTGGACGTGGCTTGTCAGCACACGACGTGTCCCCATCACCTGTGATGGAAGCTGTGCTGGCCTCTGCCCGTAGGCCCCAGGCCTTCTCGTCGTGCCCTGGCCCTGCTCTGCTCGGCTACACTGACCTCTTTGCACACTCGAGCTTCATCAGACTCCAGGGCCACAGGGCTCTACGGAAAGCCCCGCCCAGGGTCTTTGTAGCGGCTCCACCCTGAGGCCGGGCCAGAGGCCACTCTCTCTGGTCATCCTGCCACAGAGGCGCCCCACCCAGCCACGGTCACAGAACCGTTTGGTGTGAGCGCTGGAGCTGCACCTCTTCCTGTTTAGCTGTTGGTTTGATGTCTGCAGCTCCCACCCAGAGCACAAGCCCCTTGAGCACGGGGACTTGATCTGTCTCTGTGTCTCCACCCCGGCACCCACCGTAGTGCTGGCCGTGAGAGCCCGGACGCATGTGGCCTCTGATTCTCAAAGCTCCCCCTGCGCCCAGAGATGGAACAGCCACAGTGGCATGGCCACGACACTCAAGGTCCCCTGTCTGGCATCCTTAGGTTATGAGTAAAATTGTCCACACTGTTGAAGTTTAGACATGTAAGTATGTTTGCAAAAGTAAACTGCAGTTTCCAGACATTGTTCTAAAATATATTAAACACAGACTTGTGGGGCTTCAGGAAACAAGTGGGCGGCACCGACACAGGCCTCTTCCTGAGCTGTCGGGTTTGAGCACGCAGCTCACCTGCTGCTTTAGGCTGCTTGCCGCCAGACCCTTGGGGGTGTCAGTGCCAGGAGCGCGATGGAGCTGGCGGTGCGGGGCCCCTGAGTGACAGGCGCTGCTAGAGAAACGTTCCAGGTGACGCAGCCCCGGCTTCACGCAGGAAGGGCCACGCAGGCTGGTTCTGATGAGAAGTTCTGTGCTTCTTTGGCCCCAGAGCCTCAGGGTGCTGCCAAAGCAGCTGAGAAGTGAATTTCAGAAGCTGAGCACAGTGAGGAGAGAGGGGAAAGGCCTGGGGCAGGGGAGAAGCCTGGGCTAGGGGATACACAGGTTGAGGGGGGACAGAGGAAGGGGGATGCAGTGGGACGGGCCTGGGAGAAACCATGAACCACAGCTGTCGTGCATTTTGGTCACGTGGGTAATGGAATAAACTTGTTTTGCGATATTTCCAGAATGTGTGCTCTCTTTCTCACAGCTGATAGCGTTTCCCTGGAAAAGGCCCCAGATGGACAGACCTGGGAAGAAACTCTCAGAGCAGCCAGTGTCTGACCCAGGGCGTAGCCCACGGGCAGGGGACATGGGAGGGGAAGCGGCACTCTCACCCCGGCCTAATGTGACAACAGGCCGGGAAGGAGGCATTTCTGTAAGGCCAGGCGCCCTGGGGTAGCCGTGAGAGCTTGCGGCCAGGCCCTCGCTGTGTGGGGAGAGGGGGCAGCACGGGAGCCCCGTTCACCAGCCAGATCACCTCCCCAGGATGGACTTGGGAACTGGCTTGGTTGAACTTCCTTTCCCTCCCTTCCTTGCGCTTCTGCCACCAGACAGGCTCCAGAGAGCGGGAGGGAGGGAGAAGAAAGGTGACACTAAGTCCTGTCGAATGCATGGCGGATGGTGGATGGCGGATGGTGGATGGCGGATGGTGGATGGAGGATGGCGGATTGCAGATGGTGGATGGCGGGGCCCCGGGGTCCCCGTGGCCGTGAGGGCCGTCAGGTGCAGTCTGCCTGTTTCCCCCACCCCTGCGCTGCACCGTTCAGCTACACCAGCCCCGGAGGTTGGAGGAAGACTTAGGGTTCTCGAGGAAGTGCCCTCAAACCTTGTTACTCATCAGGATGGTCTGGGTTAAATCCAGAAGGCCAGGCTGCTCCCCAGGCCTGAGAAACCAGAGTCTCTGGGGGCTGGGCCGGGGCATCAGCATTTTGTACAGCTTGCCGGTGATTCTGATGAGCGGACAGGCTGGGCCTCGTGGGTGTGAGGGAAGAACTGGGCACGCTTCTGGGGCTCAAATTCCAGGTCACCAGCTGTCCCTGGGGCTGTTCACATCACCTATAGTCTGCCCCGCTGCCCTCTGCGTCCAAGCAACCTCACCACCACGGATGTCCCCCACCATCCCCCCCTCAATCTTAATGGGCGTCCACGGCCTCCCCTGGCTTTCAGATCTAAGCCTCCAGGGCTCTGGTCGCCTGCAGCCTCCCTCTGTTCATTCCCTGCTTTCAGCCCTTCAGCCACAGGGCCTTCCGCTCCGCTCCTCGGCTGCGCTGCCTTTCCTGCCCACTCAGGGCTTTGTGAGCACTGGTCCCTGGTCCCCGTGCCATGCCCGCCCTCCGCCGTCCCTCCTTCCACCTCAGTGTAGCACACCCTCCTCTGAGTGAGTGAGCTCTGGCACCCGGCCTGCGGCTGGACCCCCAGCATGGCAGGGAGCCCGCTCACACGAGATGCTCAGTAAATCTTTGTTGACTGAAGAGTAGATTCTTGTACACCGTCCGGTGAGAAGAGGCTCACTGCCGCTTCCCCACCCCAAACCAGCCCTGCGGTCTGTCTGTCCCACCCCCAGGCATCCCGGGGGCGGACCCCTCCTCTGTTGAGGGGCTCTGTCTAACCGATATGGCTTTCAGCTCCCACCTAGGCTGGGGACCTGGGGCCGGGGGTGGTCACCATGCTTTTAGAGCCCCCTTGGTTCCAGGTGTCGGATTCGTGGCTTCTTTTGAATGTCCAGCCTTTGTCCCTGAAGGCTGGATATATTGCTGGAAACCACCATATATAATGGAGTGTCAAACTGGCTGGGTAATGCTGTTTGGGGTAAAGGTTGGCAGTTTGGTCGTAAAGGATCAATGTCACTTCTCATTTGAGGCTTGCGAACGAGGCGATTCCAGACTGAAAAGATGAGGGGTATATGTCGTGAGTCCACACGTGGCAGGCCATCCTACTGTCCTGCCCTGGCCCCGGGCAGGGGGATGCCTGCCCAAGAGCCGGGGGTTCTAACCCCATCATTCTAAGCCATTCGGGCAGCTGGCTTTACAGATGCTCCTACAGAATGCTCCAGATTCCTGCTGCTGATTTCCCAGGCTCCACGGGGCCTGGCCAGCAGAAGGCACGGTCCCCCCCATCTGGGAGTCAGGCCCAGAGCAGCCTCCCAGGGCCTTTGCTGCTCCAGGCTCACCCTTTCGGGCTGTCGAGAGCTGCAAAGAAGGAGTGGCTGGTGGGAGCTGGCTGAGACATGGGGGTCCCTGAGGGAATTCACAGCAGTGGACCCCTCCCCAAGGGCATCCCCCAAGTAGAGCTCCCTGAAGCAGAGGGTGCCCAGGTGCCCGGCTGTTTCTGCCATCGGTCCTGGCCCAGGCCCTGGTGTCCCTGGAGCAGGCCAGGACCATCTGGAAGTCAGTCTCTCGGGGGCTGGCGGCCGGGACAGTTCAAGGAGAGACCCGACCTCCTCTTCGTGTCTGTGGGTGCTGGGTCGGGGGCAGGGAGGCAGCAGCCAAGGTATTTCATGTCTCTGTTGACAGATGCGGCAGAGAACCTTCTGACATGCCTGCCGGCCACAGTGCCGGACACTGGCTGAATCGAGATGTTAAAGCCTCACTCACATGCTGTGCTGTCTGGTGGGGGAGATGGACATTCAACACACAACTGAATCAATTAGGCCAAATTACAAACGTGATGAGTACACGGAAAACAAGAAGGGGTGCTAGACAGAGGAAAGTTGGGGTCCTACCAGCTCCAGGGGCTGGGGGGCTGCTCAACGAGACCCTCTTCCTCCGTAAGGTTAGGTGCCAGGGCCTGACCCCACTCCTCCTGGGGTAACACCTCGGTGCCAACTGTCCCTGCAGCAGGGATGGCCTGGCCTTCATGGCCTGAGTTAAATCTTTTCTGCTGCGAAGCTGCCCCCCTTCCCCCCAGCCCCCTCACAGCCGTGCTGGTTCCAGAAATGCTCCTTCCCTGTTTTTATCATTACATCACGTACATTGCTCTGCTTTCTCTGCACTGGCTGTGAGCCCCTCGAGGAAAGGGCTCCACGATGGAGGGTGTAAGGATTTCTGGGGGTCCATTTATCGGGCTCTTGCTCTAGCCAGCCCAGCGGGGGTCTGCGGTGTGCCCACTTTGAGCCAAATAGATGCCACAGGGGGGTTCAATGTGTCCTGATTTTGTGAGGGGAAATTCCTGTGTGAGAGCAAATGGGGAGAGAGCTGGGCAGCTGGGGCACAGTCCTCTCAGCCTGGGGGTGAGGGGCGCCTGTCCTACAGGGTCGAGAATCTGTCCTCCTGCGCACGGGTGCACAGACACTTCCTGTGCACTGGGATTACTCAAGAACATCCAAACGCACAGTCATGGGGGATTCACCCTCTGTCAGAATCCCTGTCATCTGAACAGAAAGTAAGTCCCTGATTGTGAAAGCTGGGCAGGTGGGGGTTTTTCGAGGCCCCCCTGCTTCAGCCCAGGGTGTCGTGAAGTCTTGTGCCTCTGCATTGCCTGGTTCCTCTTCCTGCCCCCCACCTGCCAGTGGAGATGGCGTAAGGCAGGGGTGACATACCAACTGGTTTTTCCTCGGTGGCACAGCCTCTTGCGTGAGTTTTCACAGGCAGAGACCCCGGGGGGTCCCACTGCACAGCCCTGAGGCCTGTGAAAAAGTGCGAGAAGCCGCAGGATGGTACAGCTCCAGAGGGTCTCAGAGAGGCCCCAGAGGGGACACCACCCCTGGGGAAAGTGTCTCTGCGTGTGAGGTGCTTGACCATGAGTAAAGGATGCCCCTGGTTGGCACTTTTCTGTGCAGGAGTCTGCAGAGCTTTGCCAGGGAAGTGCGTAAAAATTCACATGAGGAATGAAGTTTCCAAATTGTACAGCCCTGCCATTCTCCCCCTGACACAGGCCTAAGAAAGGGAATTCTGGGCATTACATCTCAACCTCAGCTCTTTGGGGGACCAGTTTCTGTCCCCCAAACTGATGAGAGGAGAGAGAGGAAGATGGGCCTGGGGTGGGAGGGCTGGAAGGGAGGAAAGTCTTGCTTCTGAGGTCGGCCTCCAAGCCTCCCTGTGTTTTGAAGAATTCAGGTAGTAGACAAAGAGGAGGCACAACTTTTCAGCCAGTGTAAAATGCTGATAGAAGGCACCCAGGGGATTGAAATAGAAAAGGCTGGGAGTAAGGAGAGTTTTTGCCATTAAAAGAGAGAGGTTACAGAATTCTTGAGGAAAAAAAGAATCAAATAGAGAGAATTTTAAGAAGCGTTTCTCTGGTCCGTAAGTTGGATGCCCTCTGGTATTTCCCCAGACCCTTGAGCGAAAACTGCAACTAACTTTTCATTCTTTGGGTTTTGGTGCTGTGCTTCTATGAACGTGACTCCACATATGGACTGGGCCACATGGAGCTTCAGTTTATATTTGGGACACACACACACACACACACAATACAGAAACACATCTCAGAAATTCACTTTTAAGAAAACAGCTGAGATTATCCATCACAACATGAGTACGTTCATCGACTGTTCATTCTTCTATTAAGCACCCATCTCTGTCTAACAGATGGATTAAGGTCCATTTTCATTCCCTTTATGGACCTATTTATTCTCCCCTCTTAGGCAAAGGCGTCTGTGCTCTAGCCACCTTCAGAAGGCAGGATGCCCAGGCCAAGGAGGAAAGTCTCCTCTCTGGTTTAAATTTCACAGTGAAGACTGCTTCAGAAATAAATCAACAAAAGAGATACCCTTCCCTCATCTGCTGCAGACAGCCCCAAAGTGTATCTAGCCCCATGAGATCAGAGCTGAGTTCTGGGCAAGGTGAATGCCCACCAGCATCGACAAACTCCCCGGCATTTGTGGACGGCACAGCGGTCAGGCAGCTGAGAGCTGGCGCGCTGGGGAAGCCCAGTGACAAGACGGATGGGCATCCCTGGCTCCCGTTTAGTGCTTAATTACCCAGAGGAAAGGCCAACAATGGGGACTGTAAATTGTCCTTGGAAAACAGCCCTGGGAGTGGTTCCCCCTTTGTCCCCAGACCAGGAACCCCGCCCCTTTCCTGGGCCTGGAGGGGCCTCCTTCTCAGCTGCTGCTTTGCCTGGATCTCCTGCCTCTCCCCGGCCCACACATCCTCTGCATTTCCCTTCTCCAGCCACGCCTCGCCCCCTTCCTGTTTTCCTGGTCACCAAGGGAGGAAGGGAAATGTTACATGAAGCCCTTTTCTTTGTCTTCGCCCTCACTGATTCATAAGGAAAAGAATGGCTTCAGGTGTTTAAATAATGGGGTGCGATGAACCTATAACTCATCCCAGCACTTGTCTTCGGAAAGGCAAAGTCCCCAGAGCAAAGTCAGGGGTCATAGATCACCCCAAACACAAGCTTTAGTCACTTTTAATGCAACGACAGCTTAATAGCTTCCAGCCTCAGATATTAAAATGAAACATTGCAAAAAAAAAATAATAAAACGTAATTTCCATTTTTCAGATTCCATTTCTTCTTTAAAATACAAATATTGGCACAGGCAAATTTTGGACACTCATGCAATGTGCTTGTACCGTTTTTGGACACCACTGCTACGTACCGTCCCCAGATGTTGGCACCACTACAAAGTAAGTTTTCCAGAATTGCTTCCATGCTGGTAGAGAATTACAATAGCTGATTTCAAACCCAGAGAGACATAGCTGGGGCTGGGGATGGTGTAGGGGGTCTGGGCCCTGGGTTTGGTCTTCCCCATCGAGGAGACGTACGGGTGGATCCTTCCTGGGTGTGATGCGGGGAAGCGGGGTGCATCCCTAAACGGCTGCGTCTGATGTCCTCAGAGGCCCTGGTGGATGTGGCCTTT
>NW_006785617.1:201776-233798 GCF_000442215.2 Lipotes vexillifer
GGTGGGTTTGGCCTTTCCCTACTGCTCCCTTGACCTGCACTTCCCTCCTGCTGATGCTATAGAACTAACTAGTTCTCTGAAATTTCTTGATTTAGACCAGTCTCCTGCTCTGGTTTTGTTAGGGTCCAGGCATGGGGCCCGGGCTTTCGTATTTTAATCAAACAGTCACCAACGTTTATCTGGAAACGGTGATGGCAGGAGGATGCTGTCCAGCTGTGCCCAGCCACTACAGACTGTTAGTTGCCTTGAGATGCACTTGGTAAGACTCCTGCCAGACTCAGTCTGGCCACAATGACACGAAATCGGGCAACAGGCTGGGGTCGGGGTGACGGGGCACGTGATCCCAAAGTACTCCAGGGAGCCCCTCCCTGCAGTGAGCTCTCCTCATGCTGTCTGATGAGATCTTCATGGTAAGCTTGAGTGAGCAGATGGGGCTTTCATGCCCTCAGAGACCAGCGGTGCCCCAGTGAGCCTGCCCTGCCCTGGGCTGCTTGCTCGGGGCTGTTTCTTTGCCACATCCTGGCTGGTGGTGGGAAGATGTCTGCCCTACCTCTGTCCCCGCCTCTCTCTAGCCAAAAACTCCAGTGATGGGGACGAAATGATCAATGTATTAAGAGCCCCTTACGAGGAAACAAATCCTCTCCCACTGTTAGGGAGTAGGACGGAGGTGAAAGTGGAAAGAGAAGTCTTCTCGCTCTTTTCTCTGTTGGGGGGTGGAGAGCAGAGGACCCAGTCTCTGACCCAAAACCTTTCCCACGGGTCACGAACGGACTAGTCTTTAGACTCAATTGTCTCACAGCATCTGGGAGTTTGGAAGGGCCCAGTCAGAGCCTCTCCCCGAGGGGACGTGGAGGTACCCCACACACGGTGTGCTGAGTTCCTTTAAATTCAACAAAGGTGTGCTGAGCCCCCACGGGCTTCAGACTCCCATCCACACCTTCAGCCGCCTCTGCGTAGGGATGCCCCTCCTTACACCCAGCTGTCTGAATGGGGCCACCTCTAACTAGAAGAGTGGTCCTATGGTGGGCTGCCTGCAGCGGTAGCTTCTGCCTAGCACATCCTGACCCAGAGCTGCAGCTGCCTATGGATGGGAAGAGGCTTCTCAGGAAAGAGGCCTTCGTTCCTGGGAAGATGAGGGGCCTCAGCCTGCTGTTTCTACAGCCCCTCCCCTGCCCTGGGAACCGGGGCTCTGGAGAGGCTTTGCTCAGGCCCCAGGAGGGAGAAAGGAGGTTAAGGCCTGGTGTCCACTACGGCTTATCTTGAACACAGATGTCAGCCTGTCCCCAGTCATCACAAGGGAACCCAGGCTTGGGGGGCTGGGAGGCTCTGTTTCCTTCTCTGAATGTTGTGATCAAATAAGGGAGGCACCTTGCTTGTATCCTAACTGCCCCCTGAGAGAAAGGGCCATTAAGCCCCTTAACCTGGAAAGTGGTTTGACCGCTCGTGTTGGAGGCGGATGGTGCCCGGGCAGCAGCAGGTAAAATTCTGTACTAGGGAAGAACCAAATCTGACTGCATGTTGGATCAGTTTCTTTTACTTTATCCTTTGCTTTCCACTGCTTTTTTTGGCTGAAAGGATACCGTCTGCACATAATGGCCTGCCTCGGGGGACCCTGCCCCTCTGCCTGAATGTTGAACCAAAGTGCCTTTGTTCAGGCAAACATCCGGACCCTGTTCCACCTGCGGACGGCTGCAAGAAAGAAGAAACTAACACATCCCCCGCCCCGAGGCTGGCCGTTCCAGGGGATATTTGCAAATCTTACGGCCTTTTTACTTTGCTTCCTCATCTCCTCCCCCTCTCTGTGCTGTAAAAGAAACTGGCATCCAGACCCCGATAAGATGGTTATTTTGAGACTTTAGTCTGCCATCTTCTCCGTCTGCCGGCTTCCCGAATAAAGTCGTATTCCTTTGCCTCAGCACCTCGTCTCTGATTCGTTGGCCTGTCGTGCGGTGAGCAGAGCGAGCTGGGACTCGGTAACAAGTCTACCCATGTTATTTATTTATGTGTCACCTCTTAAAGAAAAAAGACAATTTCTGGGAGGTAGTTACGATTATCATTGTGTTTCTTTGGGTCATCCATGAACATTTTAATATAATTTGAATTCTAATATAACTTTTAAGTTTACCACGAAAAGACATTTTCTATCTATGGGCAATGTAAAAGAACTGGCATCCAGACCCCGATAAGATGGTTATTTTGAGACTTTAGTCTGCCATCTTCTCCGTCTGCCGGCTTCCCGAATAAAGTCGTATTCCTTTGCCTCAGCACCTCGTCTCTGATTCGTTGGCCTGTCGTGCGGTGAGCAGAGCGAGCTGGGACTCGGTAACAAGTCTACCCATGTTATTTATTTATGTGTCACCTCTTAAAGAAAAAAGACAATTTCTGGGAGGTAGTTACGATTATCATTGTGTTTCTTTGGGTCATCCATGAACATTTTAATATAATTTGAATTCTAATATAACTTTTAAGTTTACCACGAAAAGACATTTTCTATCTATGGGCAAATAATTTATCTCCTGTTGGTTGGGGGTTGGGATGCCATCTTTGGAAGGGTTCTGGTAAGAATGCTGGTCTGGTGAGGTCTCCCAACGCTCTTTCCATGCTGCGCCCATGAAGAAATCCCAGGCACTGCCCCAAGGCCCTGAGTTAAGTCCCAAGTACACGCTCCTTTCCCTTCTTTTCCAAATAGTAATCTAACATCACCGAATACTGTTTATGTACATCCCCAAGCTTGAATTTTATTCCTAGTTGAAAACACAAATTGGTTAAACCATTTTACTTAAGAGGGACATGATTAATGCTTATTAACCAAGACACGTCTCCAAAAGCTAAATTCTGAAGCGTTTAGTCACACCTGACATGGCACTGTGCTGGGAGAGGGGGCTGTCCTCCGTGGGAACACTCTGTCTTTGGGGAGGCACAGACGTCAGGGTGACGTCTGTGACACTAGAGCCTGTGATTTTGACTGACAGTTGCTGTTTTCAGCCAGTCTCAGCTAAGTGACCTCAGAGCCTACCCAGGCTGGAACAGCCACACCGATGACCGTGCAGGCTCCCTCCCCCCGCACCGGGATGGGGGACTGTGTCGAAGGGTGACATGCGGTGACTGCAGTAGGAGAGAACAGCATGTGCCCTGAGCAAGAGCTTCACGTAAAGGGAGTGGCTGGTTTGGGGCATCTGGTACATACAGACACTGGTCAGTGTCTACAAGAATATAATAAAGTTGTACAAGAATCATCAGGTGCTGAGGGGAGGCACTGCCTTTGCATGGTGTTCTTATCATCCCTCAGAACAGGCGGTCCCATGATAATGTCACTGACCTCAGTCCCTATGTGGCCGGCATCTCCTGCAGTGGAAATTAGGGTTTGCTC
Source organism: Lipotes vexillifer (assembly GCF_000442215.2). NCBI lineage: Eukaryota > Metazoa > Chordata > Mammalia > Artiodactyla > Lipotidae > Lipotes > Lipotes vexillifer. The sequence goes on from NW_006785617.1 coordinate 205,147, forward strand.
TGAGATTTTAGCTGGAAGGGGGACTCCCCACAGGTGGCTTCCCAGCATCGAGGCCCCGTGTGGTCCCTGCCATGTGAAGCTGGGCATTGAGGCTGATGGAATGTGGGTGAGGGGATGGTCACCCCTGGGCCTACACAGCCCTTAGTTTGTGTTTTGATGGTCCTGAGACTGCACCCAGACTCCTCCTGGCTGAGCCCGACATCCAGCCATCCCCGAAGGCGCAGGGCCTGGGATGGGGCTGTCGTGGGTGTCCCACCCCAGGTGAGGCCCTGATGGTGCAGCCGAGGCCGGCATCACGCTCAGCAAAAGAGCCACACTCGTGAGAAATAATAAATTACTCTTGATTTAAGCCACTAGGGCTTGGGGTAGTTCACTGTGCAGCGAGAGGTACTGAGGCAGGCGTGGATAAAGCAGACAAGCCTGGGGCCACAGCTGACCGCGAGTCTCGGCCGTATGCCGCCTCCTCCTCGTGCTCAGTGGGCATGAGTCACCGGGTTCTCTGGAGGGCGAGGTCAGGCCAGCAGGGGCCTGGGCGGGAGCCCTCGTGCTGTGACCGGTGTCAGCATCACAGTGGGGGAGCCAGGGCCCAGCTGCCGGCGGTCAGTAGGAGTCCAGCAGCGCAGAGAGTGAGGCCTCGGCTTTCCCGGGGGTGGGCCTTCAGTTCAGCTCTCTGGGGCCCAGCCTTCCTGCCAAGTCTCCCTCCTGGGAGGACCCCGGGGTTCTGGGGGGCCACCACCCACCCAGGACTTAAAAGGGCGGGGCGACCCTCTAAGTGTTTTCAGTGGCCCTGCAGAGCACAAGCCAGATGTGGGGTGTCCAGAGGGTGTGTGTGTATGTGTGTGTGCATGTGTGATGTGTGTATATGTGTGTGTTTGTGATGTGTGTGTATGTATATGTGTGGTTGTGTGGGTGGTGTATATGTATGTATAGTGTTCATATGTGTGGTGTGTGTGTAAGTATGTGGTTGTATGTGTGGTTGTGTGGGGGTGTGTATGGTGTGTGTGTGTATGTGTGTGGGGGGTGTGTGTGTGGTTGTGTGTGGGGTGTGTGTGGTTGTATGTGTATGTGGTGTGTGTGTACATGTATCTGTGGTGTGTGTGTACATGTATCTGTGGTGTGTATGTGTGGTTGTGTGTGGTGGGTGTGTATGTGTGTAGTTGTGTGTGTGGTGTGTGTGTATGTGTATGTATATGTGTGATTGTGTGTGGTGTGTATGTGTGTCTCTGTGTGGTGTGTGTATATGTGTGGTGTGTGTTTATGTGTGTGTATATGTGCATGTATATGTGTATGTGTGTGGTCGTGTGTGGTGCGTGTGTATATGTGTGGTTGCGTGTGTGTGGGGGGCGAGGATCCTCCTCTTGGTCAGCACCATCCTGCCTCAGCCCTGGGACTCTAAGGATGGAACCAGGAGTAGGTTCCTTCCCACTAACTGAGCAGGACTTTAACCGCAGAGCAAGGGTGAGCTTCAGGGCTGCCTTTGCGCTCCCCGGACAAGGGGAGGAAAGGGCCACAGCCCTGGGCACCGCGGAGGATGTCCTTGCACACAGAGAAGGGGCTGGCTTCATGCGGCTTGTCCTGCTTCCTCCTGGAGCAGCCCGTGGGGAGACGGCCAGGCTCTTGCTGCCCACCGACCGTCTGGGTGCCGGGAAGTGACATCCCAGCGGCAGGAGAGCGCTGGGCAGTGTCCCTAGGCCTCCCTCAGATCTGAAGCCTGCCCCAGAGGCACCGTGGACCCTGCCGATGGTGGCTGCCGGTCCTCTGTGCACACAGACGGCCGGCCTCAGAGATGGGGCCACTCCTGCGTAGTCAGCTAACGGAGCAGCAGGCGTCCCCACTCGCCCATGGATCACAGGTGTGGCTCTGGATGAACAGAACCCCTCCCCACCCATGAACCTGACCAGCCGCCGCGCTGGCTCGGCCCTGTGCCCCCTGTGGTCACCCGGGGGCCGCCGCATCCTCGCACCCGTGCCCAGATCCCAGCTCTGTCAGGGGCCCCTTCTTGCTCGAGGCCTTCCCTTGTGGACGGCCCGTCTCTGCCCCTGGAGATTCCTCGGACCTTTTCCGTCTTCCCCTGTGGGCGTGAATCTTCTGAGTTCCTGGGGCGGGGGTGGGGGGAGCAGAGCCGACACAGCCCCTGGCACAGCCCCTGGCATAGCGGACTCAGCTGCATTTTTGAAGGTTCAGCGAAAGCCCCACGGATCCTCTCATAGGTCAGTTCCAGAGACAGGCGGAGAAGTTTGGAGCTGGGTGTTGAGCAGTATTCTGAGCAGCAGAGTTGCCCCTGCCTGGGGGGATGGTGGGAGCCCAGGAGAACCAGGTCGGGCGCTGGAAGTCCCTGCTCCAGCCCAGCTCTCCGCAGGCTTCTAGTGTTTAGGCAGCACTGCTGCAGATGAAGGAACATCCCAGCTCCTCTCTCTGGGACACAGGACATAGGAAGAGGAGTTAGAGGACAGAGACATGGTGTAAGTCTGACGCGAAAACCAGGCCTGTCCCAGCCACATGTTTAGGGTGTGCGTCCTGATGACCAGGTGGTACCCAAAGGGTGACCTGGAGGCCAGAAGTAGGCCAGGGTAGTGACCAAACTTCCAGCTGGGACTATAACCCTTGCACTGGCCTCTCTACCCTGAAGTCATGACACACGCGTCTGGACTGGTGAGAGCCCGTGTGAGTGGGGTCCTGTCTGGGATGGCCCTGTTTCCTAGGCGACAGTACCAGTCAGATGAGAGCTCAGGCTGAGTCCCGGGTTGGGCCATTCATTCATTTAGCAGGCAGTTGCTGAAGCAGGATGGGGTTGTGGGGGACACCCTAGCCTGGGGGAGATCTGGGAGCGGGATGAGGGTCGGGGGTCAGGCAGGGCACGAAGTGAAGGGTGTGCAGTCTGGGGTCTGGGACCTCGGGAAGCATGCAGCCTGTCTTCCGGGACTGGTCCACTCCCCAGGACATGCCTGTGTCCACTGTCTCCTGACTTGGGGTGTTACAGAGCCCCCAGCATACCCCTCGGGAAGGCGCCTGACCGGCTGAGCAGGGCTGTGCTTGGGAAAGGGAGGCGAGGGCACAGACCGCAGCAGAGGGTGGCCAGGAGGCTGCACTGGAGGCAGCCTTGTCCCAGGTGCCCGTGGCTGGTCCTGGGACCCCCTAAAGTCTCACCCCTCAGCCCCTCTTCACCTGGTCTGAGCCTTCGGAGGACACAGGATATCCACGTGGGGCCACTGGAGGCCTGGCAGCAAAGGTTGCAAAGGCATCACTGTGGCAAAGGCCTGAGGGCCCCTGGGGGAGGGAGCCAGGCAGCAGCAGCACCGCTGAACCAAACCCCCTCGCCTACCGAGGATGACTGTACAAGGACAGTCTTTCTAAGAGATACAGCTGTCAAGTTGCTGTGCCTTTCACACATGGTAGTGAGTACCCCATCACTAGAAGCATGCAAGAGGAGGCTGCATAACCACCAGTCAGGTATGTTGTAAAGGAAAGGACCACATTAGGTAGGGGTTCAGCTGAGGTCACTCTCTCATTTAGCAGTGCTGTGTTGATTAGTGTGACCAGGTGGTGGTCAGGGAGACAGGTGACACAGTGACTCTTGGTGCGGGCGCCTTGTCCCCAGCAATAGGAGTGCCACTCGCTCCTATGACTCTGCAGAGTCAGTCCTGCAGGCTTTCCTTAGTGCTGCCCTTCTGATCACGGCATGTGTTTTGACAACCAAACACTGAGTCCTGGGTGACTTCGACCCATCATTGCATCAGACCCTGGCTCCAGCTTCCTGACGTCTCTGAAGCAGGAGGAGGGCCAGGAGCCCTGATGGTGCAGACACACACAGGACCCCAGGGGGGACGTGGCAACTTCCTGTTCGTGAGTCACCCCATCACCCTTGTCACAGTCGTCAGTCACTGGGCTCAGGACCCAGCAAAGGGCTTCTTGGGCCTGAACGTTCCATCATGGGGTTATCCTGGGGAGGGCAGGGGGGGAAGTCTCTCGAACAAATGAATGTTCTCGATGACTGAACCTTACCTCTTTAACCAGGTAACAAATAAGAACTACATTTGTTTCCATTTATTTAAAAAATGAATTATTCCATAACTGACACACACCTGTCAGAGGAAAATTAGCAATACAGATGAGGAAAAGCCAAACAAAATAAGCAAATTCCCCTAAACTGCACCAGCCGGAAACAACTTGGGCTCTTCTGGGCATTGATATGCATGCATGTGTGAGCATGTCTGTCGGTGCAGTAACAGAGTCACACTGTAAAACTCGACTAACGTGCTTTTCCATATACAATACCTTGTATATGTCTTTCTATGTTAGTACATTGAATTCATCAATTTTAAAGCTACCCAGCATCCCATGAGCACAGGTGTAGATTTTTCTAAGACTGTGACTACTTTAAAAAAAATCTGTCTAAAACGAGTCAGAGCATACCCACTCCTGCCTTCTAATTTCCTAATCAGGGTGGGAACATGACACCAGCTGAACTCCGGGGGCTCTGAGTTCACTGTTGTTCAATGAACCCCGCAGGTAATTTCAATAAGGAGCTGGTTTGGGAGAGAAAAGAGCTCCAGGTGAAGAAGCCGATGGCTCTGGGGCGTGTTCTAGAGAGAACATTTCCGGATTTTATCCCGGGGGCCTCCCCACGAGGTGCTCAATGCTCCCTGCCGCACACCGCCTGCAGCTGCATTCAGGACCTTTCTTCTCCCCCGAGGCGAGAGAGCAGCACCTCGTCGTAACCGGTGCCGGGCACTCTACTCACCATCTCAGTCCTGGCCAGCCCTCGTCTTGGAGCTGGGAAGGATTCTGTCCAAAGCAAGAATGGGTCATGAAAGGGATCTCCATTCCCCATTACTGAATGGGCCCCAGGGACCGGCCCCACCTGGTTACGTACAGTGCCTTTGGGCTTATCACAGGCAGGGTGACCCCAGGTCCTTTGCTACGAGGTCACTTAAACTTCTCCGCAGGACTGGCCGCCCCAGCGATTATCCTTTGGAGAGGAGAGAATCAACAGAACGGGAGATGACAGCCTCAGAATTGCACCTGTCACAGAGCTGCTGGCATCCACGTCCCCTGGGGTGCCCCTCAGGATGCAGATTCCTGGGGCTGACACAGCTCCTCTGCACAGAAGGAGTTGAGGGTGAGCCTCTTTAACATGCCGGTAAACCAGGACCCCACTGCTCACCGGAGGGAGCAAAAGGCAGCTCCTCTCAGGGCTCCACCTCTGCACTGCTGCTTCTGCTGGGAATGGCTCTACACCGGGAGGCACCTCTGATCATTGATTTCTCGCTGGCTGGCTGGCCCCGGGTGAGGGGGCGAGCAGGAGGGAGGAGAGAATAGATGAGAATGGATGCTTTTCTCCCCGAGTTCCACACACAATTCTTTTTTTGTTTCTCTTTGCGTTTCCACACGACAAATTCGTCTCCTTGTTTTTCTTTCCAAAATATCCCCTCCTACCCGTGTCCTCACTGCCTCTGGCCTGGACCAGGCCCAGGCCCTGACCCTCAGCAGCTGTCTGTCCCCTGAGACCTGCCACGTCCCCAGGCCAGGACAGAGCCCATGGAGAAAAGACAGGAAAAATGGCGATAATTGGGAGGCGGGCGGGCGTCCTGTCCTTAAACCGATGGCTTGATTAATTGGAGTGGATGCGCATCGTGTCCTGGGAGGAAGATTCTGTGAATCTGTGTGGTCTGAGTGGACAAGTTCATGCCGATGACTTCGGGCTGATCTTGGCTCTGCCCGGAGGCGACTTGGCTCTGATAAGCCGACCTCTAGCTGAGCCTTTTGGTTTCTGAGAAGTGGAGGAATCACTGGGAGTCAACCCGATCTTCCAAGATAAAGGGCCAACCTTAGATGGATCTATTATTTCCTTGAGATCTTGGAACAGTGCTTTTATTTGTCCAATGACGTTTATCTATTAAACATCTGTGAAACCCTGGGTGGTTACAGACGCGGCAGTAGGTGGTCACGGATTGGAGAGAGTGAATGATGACTCATCAAAGGCGTCCTTTATCATTCTTCAGGGAATTAAAGACATGACTCAAAATTGTTCAAATGAAATGCAACCAATTTATATCTGCCGTTAATACGTAACTGACTAGATAAAACAATAGTTATTCATTACTCACTAAAAATCTGGTTTGCATAACTCCATTTTTTATTTAAATCAAACTTTCCCATCTCTATAAAAGCATTTTTTCATGGACGACTTTCTTTCGCAAACAAATTGCACATTGCTGCTTTCTTAAACAAGGTGTTCTTGTGGGGATTTTAATTTAATTTGACTTGCTTTGTGCTGTGCTGTGTCAGGTCAAGTGAACCATAGAGCTCCCCCCTGCACCCCCCGTGACCCTGTCAGGCCAGGATCTGGCACTTTCTCTGCCCATCCGTCGTTGGTCCCAAGCCCCCTGGGCACACGGGAAGCGCACTTGCTCTCCATGTCAGCTCTCTTCCATCTGCTACATCCTCGACCCTGTCACTGTCACCTCTCGCTTAACCTACTGCAGGAGCCTCCTAAGGTGCTCCTGGCCCCCAGCATCCTCCCATGAACGGGGAGCGGCCCTGGATGTTAGGAGCGATGTGGGTTGTCTGTGCCACATTTTTCTGTCCTAAACCTTAACTCTTTCTGACCAGCCAGCAGGGCAGCCCCAGGAAAGCCGACCCACACTTGCCATCAGTTCAGGCCCCCCTGCCAGGTGGTGGTCTGCTTCCTGGCCCTGCTGAGTGAGCGTTTGGGGCCCCTGTCACACCAGCATCTAGGTCGGAGTGTCAGGGACAGGGCTGTGAGGCGATGTGATTTCAGCCCTCGGGGGTCTCCTCGGAGCCTGAGCGAGGCTTGGGTGGAGGTTGGGTCTCTAGCCCGGAGAATGTGCATTTCCCAAACTTCTCAGGCCAAGGAAGTTTTTGTATCCCTCAGAGCATAGCAAGGGATTTTGGTCTGTGGAGTAAACTCTGACCAACCCTGTTCTGAGGAGGAGAAATGATGTGGTGGGCAAGTTGCTTTGTTCCAGGCGCATCTCGAGTTCCTGCAGGAGGCCGGTGCCACCTGGGCTGGTCCAGCTCCCCACGCACACAATGCCATGGGTTTCTGGTGTTCCCTCCCCATAAAGATCCCTTTTGCGTGGACTCCTGTGTCCTTCCTTCCTAGGAAATAGGCAGCCACATGATCCCCTACACTGGCTGACAGCCGGTGTCCCCACACGCTGGAGGGACCCGCTTTCAGTGGTGCCAAGTCTTCCGAGGTTTTCCTGATCCCTCAGCGCAGAGATGACAACTTTTCCTTTTTGCGTTATGAAAATCAGAAATGTTACATTTAGGAAAAAAGCTTCCTTTTTAAATGATAAAGACACGCCGAAATAAAAAATACAAAGTGGACAAGTACACACAAGAGTGAGGTATTAGACATCCCACCATCCAGAAGTGCATCGCCATTTAACAGGAGATAGAAACTCGGGCCTTGTAATCCTTGCTATGGAGACACAAGAGAGCCCTCTTGCCTTCAGAGGGGTCACTACCTTTTATTGGCTCAATCTGCTACCAGAAACCAGCAAAATTCACCACCACACACAGTGTTCAGCTGATGTGGACTTTGCCTCTTACTGGTATATGAGCCACAGTGTAGGAAATAAATGTTTTAGAAGAAAAGAGAGAAACCTCTCATCTACTTGTCCAGTAAATATTTATGGGCCTGTCTACTCGGGGTCAGGGTGACTGCGGGAGTCTCATTGCCACGTTCCTGCGAAGGCCTTCTGCTGACCTTCCTCTGGCCTGGGCTGGCGGGCTGCCCTGGCTGGGCGAGACACTGCCCCTGCTGGTCTGGAGATTGGCCAGTAGCGCTGCTCTGGCATGTTCCCTGGACTGGCATCTGCTGACCTAAGACCCATCCCCAAGGGTATCCCCATGCCTGTCCCACTCTCTGTGACCACCTCCTGCTTAGGAAGCCAGATATTTCCCAAGACTTGATTTTAAGAAGCTGGAACTTCTTTCTTTCGGCAAGTTTAGCTCCTTTTACTCTAGGAAGCTGGCCTGTCAAAACCGTTCTATTTGCCTCTGGACACCCAGAGCTCAAATGCCATCTCCTTAGGCCTTCCCTGACCGCCCTGCCTGAAACGTCAGCACCCGACCCCCTGAAGCCCTCTGCCTTTTTGCATTTTCATTCATAACGTTTGCCTACCTGGCCTCACACCCACATCTAGTTGCGTGTTGGCTGCCCCACTAGAAGGTGAGCCCAAGGCGGGTAGGGGCCCAGTTTGTTCGTCACTGGGTCCCGAGCGCGTCACAGTGGGTACTGATCAATGCACTTGAGTGACTAGTGCAGGCGTGGATGCACTGTTCCACGCGGGGCCGCCGCCCTGCTCCCTGAGCTTCAGGGCAGAGACCGTGACTCTGAGGAAAGGAGGTGCAGGTCCTCACGGGGCGCTGGGGTGGCCAAGGCCACGTGAGTGCTTTCTACTAAGACCCTGTTGCTAAGATCCAGCAGGGGGTGTGGGAAGCAGGGGTGGGGTGGAGGGCCTGTGCTGGGAGCACGGCAGGGGGCAGAGGAGCCCCACCCCCCAACTGGTCACCTGCCTACTAGACCCTCAGCTGCGATTCTACCTCCTCCCTCAGTGTCCCCTGGAAGCAGCGTCCCTTCTCACCAGTGTCCCCGCCCTGCACCTGCTGCTGCCCTTTTGCCTTTAGTCACATGTTCAAGTGTCTGCTCTCAAAATACTGTGAGCCCGAGATACAGGGCACATCCCACTGTCTTTGTCACCCCGTGTCCAGGACGCAGATGCTCAGGGAGCGTCAACAGGCTCTTGCTGGCCCTGGACCAGAGCTGGTGTCCGATGCCTCAGGGCAGGACAGAAGGAAGGGAAGGCACTCGCCAGGACAGTCTTCTTGTGAGCATTTGCAGCCTGGGTCTCCGTAACAGAAGGGCAGGACCCTGGTTAGGGCAGTGTTCCTAAAATCCTCCCTTCCAGGGCTCGCGGGCCACAGGACAGCTGGATGATGAAGCTGTCTCAGGATGACTCAAAGCCAACACGCTGGGGACGGGGGGTGAGGGAGTTCAGTGGACAGGTCACCTGGGGTGTTTGGTCCTCACATGATGACACTCAGCTCAGGAGGACCCAGAGCCCCCGAGATCGCCCTGCTGGGGAGGGGCCAGGCCAGCACTGTTTCCTGGATATCTGACCCTGAGGACCCCTCCCAGTTCTAGCTAATAACATGAGGTCATTCTGTTTATGCCATAATGGCTCACGCCTCCCAGTTTAACATTTTTTTAAGTATGTTTTGGGATTTTCCTTTCAAAGAAACAGTCTGTGTGCTCCTGGTTACAAGTCAAACACCTCTGAGCTCACTGCACTGAGTCCTAGGGTTGGAATGAAAACTTCAAAAGCCGAGAACATCAGGTCATATTTAAAGCAGAAGTAAACCCCAGAAGAGTTAATAACAAAATCAACTAAAATTGGGTAACGGAGGGAGGTGAAAGTGGTTCTCCCAGTGGACTAATAAATCTCGTCCCCATCCCCTCAGACATGACTGCAAGATGGACCAGAAACAAAATCCGAAATTTTGAAAGAATCAGAAGGAACGCATGCACCCTCAGCAAAGAAAACACAAAATACAAACCAGGGAGAGAGAGAGAGAGAGAGAGAGAGAGAGAGAGAGAGAGAGAGAAAGAACTCACATAGAAAATCTGAGGGCAGAGCTAAGAACAAGTAGCTCTAAAATTTGGGCTGAATTAAGCATTTAAATGTAAAACACGAACCCCCTAAACACTAAACCATGAAACTACAAGAAGAAAATATGGGAGAGTTAGAAAAATAAGTAACTATGGAGTGAAAGAGAGAAGCATGGCTAAGGCACAGGGAGCCATTAAAAGATTCCTATACTAACTATATACAGTAATCATGTTAAGAAAAGACAAAATTTACAAAGAATAACCAAGTGTGAACAACATTTGCATCACATATGAAATTTAAAGGGGATAGTTTCTTCACTTTGTATTTCATCAAGATGCATCGAAAAGACCAACCACCCCATAGATGATGGGCAGAGCACATAGAGACAGAGGACTAATTGCCTCTTACACAGAGGAAAAGATGAGAAATGTGATCAAACTACAAGACAGTCATGCTTTGTGTCGTAGGTCGGGACCTACTGGAAAGCATCATCCCTAGGGGACAAAGCTGAGCTGGCAGTGTGGACAGCACAACCTTTATGCGGGGCCTTTGGCAGCATCTGTCAGAATAAAAAGCGCTAACACCACTCGCGGGGGAGGTGCACATGTAGGAATGTTTCTTGTCCTGTCCCCGCGTGCACAAGGGTCTGTGTGTCTACAACAGCCGACATTCAACATGATGACACATATACCAGCCCGGCAGAGCCCCCAAAGGTTGGCCTACCGAGCGTGAAAAGCAGGAGACAGAGACAAAAGCTAAGGGTAGGGAGGTATGTACACTAGACTAGCCTCTGAGGAAAAGCCACAGAGAATATTCTCTGTGCTCCTACCTGCATACACAGGAGACCAGGAAGTCGTGGCTTCTGAGTTCTGAAGCACCACCTAACCAATCCCTTGTAATGAGAATGCTTCATTGGGCAGGAATAGCACCCAGTGGTCTTATTTTCTAGCTCACTCCTGGAGGTTATGCTAATGTACTCAGCATAACTCAAACGTGTGTCTCAGTTTCTCGTTTATAGAAGGTTGACCAGAGAGAGAACAGACCTGTGAGAATCCATGCCTGCATCTCTGTCACCTGAGAGCCCACTTGGTGGCCCACAGCTGCCATGGGGCTCTGCGTGTCCCCTCTGCTTGGCCTGAGACCAGTTCCCAGGCTGTCGTCCTGGACTCCAAGCACCTGGGAATCTTCAACCAGATGGCTTTGGGGACTGACAGCGTTGTAGCTGTTAGGCCAGTGGACACTGGCCAGGAAACACGAATGGAACGTCTCCATGCACGTTCCTCTGGCAGCCCTGCTCTCCCTCCTTCCTTGGGGAGGACGCTGGGCTTCAGCTTAGGCTGGGTGTCCTGAAGAGCCTGAGAGGCTCAGAAACTAGATGGACAGGTTAGAGATGCAGGTAAACCAGGTGAGGCTGCTGTGGCCACAGTACCTGCAAGCCATCTGCAGATGGGTGGGGATGCAGGAAATATTCGTAATGTGAGTTTTGCCAAGTTGCTCTGACATTTTTAACATTGATTTTGCAAATCTGCTTGTCTGGATGCCTAAAGGTTTTTTTTTTTTTTTGAAATTATTATTGTTATTATTGGGTTAGATCATAAAAAATGCTAGCAGGTCTAATCAGGCTGACTCTGTGACTGATAAGAAATTTCAGCCTGAAAATCTAAATTTGACCTCAAATGGAGACCAGAATACAGAGCAGAGACGCTGGCATGACGACTGGGACCTGTAATGACTGAGACAGAAAGCCTGTCCCCCCCGCATCCCCTGCAGCAGCTGTCCCTCCCGAGCTGCCCCCGGGTACAAGGTCCCCCCAGAGGGGCTCAGCCGCTTACACCCATCTTGCAGCCTCATAATAAAGGGAAAACTTTTGTCCAAAGACAGAGCGATGCCCAGGTGCGGGGTGCGCTGCCCCCGTTCACCACGATGGCCGTGCTTCCGGGGCCCCCTTGACAGTGCACCCAGCAAGACTGGGGAAGGGATGGCTTAGTGGGCGGGGTTTGCCTGCCACCTGTGACCTGGGACAGGTCCCCACTGGTTCCTGGTTGTCTCCCCATCAGCGCAGATGGAGAAAATAACAGGATGACCGACCGCCAGGCCGAGAGGAAGGGCTACCTCTCCCTCCACTCCTGTGGGTCCAGCGGAGTAGCTGGGCTGCCGAGGGGCTGAGCACAGCCTCCCTGTGTCCAAGTGCGGGCGCCCACCAGCCCAAGGCCGCAGCCATGCGGGCGCAGGAGGTTTTGGCCGGCCCAGCTGCCCTTCCCAGGGTGCAGCCTGGTTGGGACTCTGGCAGGGGCCTAGGGGGACCGGTTTCCATAGAGGCCACAATAAAGCACACCTCCCAGAGTTCACACCCTCGTGTGGTCTCTGCAGTGTCGAATCTGGTCTGGGTTCTGAGTCACTCTGACCCTTGGCAGAGATGAGGCTCTGCTGTTCCAGGCCTGCCTTCGAGAGGCCAGGTGGCATGAAACACTCGCTCCTGGGACACCCGAGTCACCCTGCCGGGGAGACCACACGAGAGCAGAGAGGCCCTGTGGAGAAGATGGGCCCAGGATCCAGGGAGGGAGAGAGGCCCCCTCCTGGCCACACCTCCAGATGGCTCCAAGCCTCTCGAACTGAAACCAAATGGGGGACACAGAGAGGCCAGGTGTCCAGCTGAGCCCAGCCACCCGACCGAACCAGAGGGACAGCAAGATGGGTGTTGTTCTAAGCCCCTAAAACGTGGGTGGTCTGTTAAGTAGTAAGAAATATAACCCAACAGAGTCCAACGGCTGGGTCCTCTCGCCTCTGCCGCAGCGGGCTGTGTGGCCTTGGCCAGGACTTAACCTCTTGAAGCCTCAGCTTTCCAGCCTGTAGAACAGAGAGAATACTGCTCAGCGTGGAACTCTGTACATCAGGATAAATGCTGTGGCTTCTGTTTGCATAACAAAAGGGCAGAGAACATGCATCCCGCATGCCCGGACTGGCTTTTCCTTAGGTGAAGTCTGGGAGTCCGACTGGGAAGCCGGAAGCCAGCGGCCCTTGTTAGAAGGTCTTCCCTGGAGCCCGAGGAGCATGTGTCACCTGGGTGCTCTCCCTCCCTTCTCCTGGGTGCAGGGAAACATCTCTTGCCCTGCAGGGAGGTCACAGGGCCGTAGTCGAGAGACATCTTCCCCCATCACCCTGAGTCCTCAGCAGGTTCTGGGCCCACAGAGGGCCTGGCCCAATAGGTATGGAGTGTAAGCCCAGGTCGGACTCACTACCAACACGGCGTGTTTCCTTAGAAGACAGGGTTTCTGCGCGGATTACTTTGTGTGTGTGTGTGTGTGTGTTTATAGTTTTTATTTTTTTCAAATTGTGGTAAAATATGCATAACAAAAATCTCACCATCTTACCCATTTTTAAATGTTTAGTTTGGCAGGGCTTAGTACATTCACATTGTTGTGAAATCGTTGTGTAATTTAATTTTTAATTTTTTAGGAACTGCTATTCTATTTTGTACCACAGCTGCACCATTTACATTCTCACCATGATGCACAAGTTTCCAATTTCTCCACATCTTCGGCAACGCTTATTGCATTCTGTTTCTCTTGTGTGGTTTTGTTTGTTTGTTTGGAATAGTGGCCATCTCAATGGATGTGAGGTTTTGATTTGCTTTTCCCTAATGATTTGTGATGTTGAGCATCTTTTTATGTGCTCATTGGCCAGGTGTATATCTTCTTTGGAGAAACTTGTATTCAAGTCCTTTGCCCATTTTTAACTGGGTTTTGTTGTTGTTGTTGAGTTGTACAGGTTCTTTGTTTCTTTTGGATATTAACCCCTTATCAGATATAATATTTGCAAATATTTTCTCCCATTCCACAGATTGTCTTTCACTGTCAATTATGTCCTTTGATGAATAAAAAGTTTTTAATTTTGATGTAATCCAATTTACTTATTTTTACTTTTGTTGTCTGTGCTTTGGTGTCACATCTAAGAAATCATAACCAAATATAGTGTCATGAAGATTTTCCCATATGTTTTATTCTATGAGTTTCATAGTTTTAGGTATTTGATCAATTTTGAAATAATTGTATATATAGTGTGAGGCAATTCATTCTTCTTCATGTGGATATTCAGTTTTCCTAACATAATTTGTTGAAAAGACTCTCCTTTCCCCATTGAATGGTCTTGGCACCCTTGTTGAAAGTCCCGTGAGTCATTGTTTCTGGGCTCTCCATTCTATTTGTTGCTCTATATATCTGTCTTAATGCCAGTACCACATTGTTTTGATTACTGTAGGTTTGCAGTAAGCTTTGAAATCAGGAAATGTGACACCTCCAATTTTTTTTTCAAGATTGTTTTGGCTATTCAGGGTCCCTTATTCTATATGAAATTTAGGATGAATTTTTCTATTTCTGCAAAAAATGTCATTAGGATTTTGATAGAGATTGTGCTGAATCAGTAGGTCCCTCTAGATAGTATTCACATCTTAAAAATGTTGTCTTCCAATCCATGCATACAGGATGTCTTTCTAGCTATTTGTGTCTTCTTTAATTTCTTTCAGCAATGTTTTGTAGTTTTCAGTGTACAAGTCTTTCACCTCCTTGGATAATTATATTCTTAAATATTTTATTCTCTTTGACTCTGATGTAAACTGAGTTGTTTTCTTAATTTCCGTTTTAGATTGTTCACTGTTAGTAAATTCTGTGTGGAGGGCGTGGAGAGGCCGTGGAGAGCGTGATCTAGCTGTGTCCCCAAGGTCTTAGGATCCTATGCCTGTGCAGCTGGAGGAGCCCTGACAGCCTTGCTTCAGGGCTCACACTTTTCCAGAGAAGGGACTCTCACCCAGAGAGGTCCACTGCTCACAGCAGCCATCCCATGAAGGGCGCCATGAGAGCAGGGCCCTGGCTCTAGCCATCCCCACATCCTGCCCAGGGCCCATGCCTTCCAGTCCAGAGTGCTGAGAACTTCACGGCCACAGAGTGAATCTGCACTGTATCGATGGCGCCTGCATAAGACAAATACAATAAACTGATTCTGATGTTCCCTAAATCCTGGCCCATCTCTTTCAGGCTGTAGTTGGAATAAATTGATTAATAAATAAACAGACATTTAAAAAAAACCTTAGCTGAAATCACAGTGCAGCTCCGTAGAAAAGGACCACACCCCCTCCATCCATGAAGGTGATGAAGGTCATGGACCAGAATTTGCAGGTGGCACTCATCCTGGGCTCTGCAGGGTGATGCTCTCATGTCATTGAAAGTGTTTGGGGGCCTCACACTGCCTGTGTCCTCAGAAGGCCTATCTCCAGGGCAAAGGCAGCAGCTTCTGGGGGTGGAGTAGACCCACCCTGCATTGTCAGGGCTGTCGCCTTCCTGCTTCTCTAAACTCTGCAGTCCCAAGGGGAAGCCCAGAGGGCGGGTTGTGTGGGTGTTGCAGCCTGGGGAGCCTCTGCCCCAGGGGACTTATCTGCGGCCACACTCCTGGAGCCAGGCTGGTGACCTCGCTTCACCCATGACCTTCCCCACCGACTTCTCAGTTCCAGGAATTGTTGGAAAAATCCCATTGGAAATCTGAGGATGGCTGGGTCCCTTGACACTACCACTTGTGCGCCGAGACAGAGGGTGAGGTCGGGCCTGACTGAGGGGCCGTGTGACCTGGAACCCCACCACTCTCGGGGGCCTGTGGGGAGGGGGCTTAGATTCTGTCTCCCTTCTGCTGGTCTTGGCTCCCAGGACGTGGAAGCAAGCCCAGGCCCTACAGGGGTGGACGGTTCTCATGTTCTTGGCCTCCAGGCCTCCAAAGGGAAAGCTTTAGGGTGAAGAATTACACACCTCATTAGGAAGCCCCCCTCTTCAGTATGAAGCCCAGAAATGAAGAAAACAGAGAGGAAGGAAAAGAGACTATTGAAAGCCAGCGCCTTTTTGGCTTTCACTACATGCTTGACACAGCAAAGAACTTGACCCGCATCCCCTCATTTAGTTATCACAACAACCTGTGAGGCGGCCATGGCCATCACCCCATTTCACAGCTGAGGACTGAGAGGCAAGGCAGCCGCGTGTCCAGGACCAGCCTCGGACTCTCCAGGGTCCTCGTTCACGAATCCTGGGGATTTGAGACCGCGACAGCAGGGCAGTAAAGCAAGTGCAGGCCCTTCTGAACAAGGCCAGTGACCACACAGGTAGCACACCTGGGCGCCACCCTGGGCTGGTCCCAGAGAGTGGAGAAGGCAGCCCGAGGAGGAGCCCCCGGTGCTGAACCACCCTGTTACGGCTCAGATTTCACAACAAATGGAACTTTTTCCCTTTTGTCCTGACATGGTCCCTGGCAAGTGGGGTCCTGCGGTCCTTCATTCAGTTGACAAGTGTTCGCCGAACTGGGGCCGGGGCAGCATGGAGCTGGTGTGGGTACATGAGTGCCCACTTGGCTCTGTTCCACAGGTAGAGCCCGCTGGGGCTGGGTCTCCTTGCAGAGGACGGGGAGAGGCCTCACCTGCCTGCTCTAGCTTTGCTCCCCCACCCCCTCCCCAATTCTCCCGTGGGATGGCATCCACAAGGGTCCAGATGTAGAGCGTGGGCTCAGCTCCCCACTGCCTCGGAGCCACCGCTCACTCATGCTTTGAAAGAAACATTTTCTGGTCCCGATTCTGTTGGAAAATGGAGTAGGAACACTTTGCTGGTAATTAGTGTGTGTGTAGTAAGCACTTAACAAATGCTGTCCTTGAGGCAAGGGGCAAATGGGGGTGGGAGGGCGGAGCCGTGGCCCTGGGCTTGGTTCCACTCAGGCTGGAGGAGCAGCCCCAAGGACTCCAGGCCCAGTCCCTCCCCAGGAAGTGCGTGGGGCCTTAGTCCCTGAGGACCAAACGGGTGGAGGACGTCTCAGGGGAGACTCAGTTGTGCTGGTTCCCTGGGACCCACCTTCCCGGCAGAGTAAACCCATGCTGAGGCTGGCTTGATGTGCGGGCTGTTTCTCTTGGGTGTGGGAAAAAAGATAAGAATGAGAAAATTACAGAGTGTATGATCCACACAACCAGAAAGCAAACAGTGATTGTGATGTTAATATAATGACAAGGAACCGGACTTACCAGAGAAAGAAAGGGAAGGGGCCTGGTGACATTCATTCTCTGCTGCTGGCCTACGGGGGCAGCCGGTCACTAGGAGTTCTTTGGGATTCTTAGAAGGCCTGGCCGATTATTGGTGTGTTTCCAACTAGCGCTCAGAAGGTTCTCGAGGTTTAAGGCCAGTCTGACCAATATTGCAACATCCCGCTGCAGGAACACACAGGGGCAGTGCTGGTGTGGCTGGATCTTCCGGTGACAGCAGAAATAAATAGCAATTCATGGAAAAATAGAAAACTGGGCTATTCTCCAGCGCACCCTCGGAATGCCCGAAAGAGAGGAATGTCACCCTCACTCCCGCCCCGCCCAATATCGCAGACACGACTGTGGACGCTGGCATCTCCACGTGTCTCAAGATGCCAGGCGTCTGGGTTAAGACTCTGGGATCAGAGCTCACAGAAAGCTCCAGTCACCCACCGCCAACCCCGTGCAGGTCATGCAGGGCACTCAAGGCGTGACATGTGAAGCCCAGGGTTCCCCGAACCCGGTGTCCTGTGCTGTAGGATATTCATGAGTGTTACTTAAAAAAAAAAAAGAAGGTCCCATGACCCATTGACTTTGGAAAACACTACTTTAAAGTAAAGCAGTTTTATTATTTAGGAGTTGTTGGTGCCTTTAATATGGTAATGTGTTTAATCAGCCTGAGGGGATGCGTATGCAGCTAGATCCAGACTTATTTGACAGAACACTGATACTGTACTTTTTAAAAAATGGAAAATCTACGGACTTATTGTGAAAAATACATGATCCAGGACAAAGGCTTGCCAAATAATGCTGGCAAAGCTGAACATGACGATTTTACACTGAGTTGTACTCAGCGGTACACTCAAGTGTGATTTATGCTGTGGCATTCGGATACTCGTCAGGGAAATGAAGTGAGAGGAAATCTGTTAAGATTTACGTCTTTTGACCTCTCAGACACTTCTGCATCCTGTTCAGAAAGCTCAAGCCCATCTACATTTTTGCAAGCCTGTGGCAGGGGAGCCTGGAGTGCGGGCCACGTGAAGACAGCTCTCTGGATTTTGCCCTCAGCTCCTGTGCTGCTCTGTGGCTTCACAGGAAGGCTGGGTAAGCAGAATGAGCCTTTAAGCTCTATAAACCTTGTGTACATTTGGCAGTTTCTCCTTCCTGGTCCTTTTCATTTAGGCTGATGCCCACATTTGTGCCAGCCCCATGTACGAGCCGGAGATTCATCCTCCAATGGCAAGCATCTGGGTCAGGCCTCTGCGTCCACTTCTGTCCGTAGGTCCAGGGTGGGCTGCCTTACAGAGGACCCGTGCCTCGGGTTGGGACCCCATAAGCTGCCCCTGGGATAAGCTGGGGAGATAAACCCTGGAAGTATCAGGTAGGAAGTGGGGGGATGAGGTGGGGGTGAGGGAGCTGGACCACGTGCTTTGGGGAGCAGAGCTCCGCTGGGTTCTCTGTTCTGTTGGGTCACTTTGACACCACATGAGAAGGTTGGGTATTTGTCCTCTGACCCTCACCTCCCACTGACTCAGGCCTCCTCCCAGGGGTGTCAGCTCCTGGCTCTTCCAGGAGAAAGAAGGCCCGGGGGGATGCACATGCTGGCCCTGGGAAACTGGAGTTGTCAGGGGTGAGGGCCCAGGGGCTGTGCCTGACCCAGGTGACACTCAATCTCTAGCACTTTTCGGTCAGAGCTTCTCGGTCACAGGTCATTCCAGCCTTATGAAGCCCTCCTGTCCACGAACCAGCTTCAGCATCACCCAAAACACCTGTGCATCTTGGACACTAGAGAACAGGTGATAGAATCGGGCTTTTCTTGTGGATACTCTCGGTTGTGGTTTTCAAGCCGCCACCTTTCCCGAGCCCACAGCCCTCTGCACTGGGCATGAGGAATGCCCGTCTCTGCTTTGAGAAATCCGGGAGGCACCAGCCACACCGGGGCCACACGCCAGGGGAGCAAGCCGGCAGCTGTGCTATTTTCAACTAAAAAATAAGACAAAACTGAGGCGTTATAAAGTTTTCATATGTGAGTCGACAGTAGTACCTAGTTGTAACTTATGCATCCAGGTCCTTGTCTCAGGTGGGCTCTGGGGGGCCCTGGCTGTGACAGGCAGAGGAGTGAGAAGCTCTTTGTGACCTGGAGGCACAGAGAGAAGGTTATGAGTCTTATTACTGATCAAACTAAGCACATCCCTGAACCCTACCCTTGCTGGTCCCAAGCCCGACTCTGGGTGACCTTGCAGGTTCAAACAGCAGACATGCTCTGCAGCCTTGGGCTTGGGGAACGACTCGGAAGGTACGGGAAGACCTTCTGCTTGCCCAGACCAGCGCGTCTCAAACGGGAGGGCTTGCTGAGGCCCAGGTTGTGTCTCCCCAGAAGGATATGTGGAACCCCCAGTACCCGTGAATGTACTTTGCAGATGTAATCAGGGTAAGATGAGGTCGTTAGGGTGAACCGTCATCCAGTATGACTGGGGTCCGGATTGAGAAGGGGAGAGCGGAACGGGGAGACAGACACATGGAGAGTAAGACAGCAGGTGATGACGGAGATGGGGGTGACATGGCCAGAAGCCAGGGGACACCCCAGGCTGCGAGAAGGTGGGAAAGGTGAGGAAGGATCTTTCCCTGGAGGTCTGGGAGGGAGCACGGTCTTGCCAACACCTTGACTCAGGACTTCCAGCCTGAGGAACTGTGAAAGGATGAATTTCTGTTATTTTAAGCCCCCCAGTTTGTGGTTCTGAGTTACAGCCGCCCCAGGAAACTAATGCAGAGGGGGTGGGAATTTGCATTACTAACAGGCACCTGGGTGACACTGATGCTCCAGGTCTGGACCTTACTTTGAACATCCCTGACTCAGGTCAGGCCATGTCAGCCTTGCCCACCGCACACATGCACGTGGAGAGGATGTCTGTCCAGGGGGGACTTTGACCCCCGCCCTGCAGCTGCGACCTCCCAACTTTGCCTCCCCTGACCCTGCCTCCCCTGCCTCCTGCTGGTGCCCCACCCTTCTGTGCATTTGCACATTCTCTCCTCTGCCTGCAAACCCTGCACCCCTGGCCCAGAACACTCCAGCTCAGCTGTTACACCCAACCCCGTCCTCGCGCCCCTCCCCGGGAACAAGCAGTGTCTTCACATCCCGTCTCACCAAGGAGCTCGTGGTCCGTGCGTCCCCAGGGTTCCGGGAGCTGCCATTGCCGCAGCGACACTCTGCACGCCTGTCTCTCTTCTGCCTGGAGCCCCACTCGAGCCCATTTACCTGCCCAGCCCTGTGGAAACTCATCCGTCTTTCTGGGAGCAGAAGGAGAGCCAATGAAAGGCTGTGTGTCCAGAGGTGTCCAGCTGGGTGCTGCTGTCCTGGGGTCTGCGGCGAACACAGTGGACACATTTTTCCAGAGTAGTTCAGAGTAGTTTGGGTCAAGGTTATTTCAAATAATTTCCCTGGCACTTCAGTTAGCTCCCTTTCTGCTCCCCTGACAGTGGTGTGAGGGCGTTTATTATGGCAGAGCCCCTGTGCTCTGGGCAGTGTTGCTGGTTTAGCGGAGGAGCGGGTTCTGCTTGCCCTCCCTTGACCAGCTGAGCCCACTGTGGAACAGGCCCCGGTGACGAACAAAGGACGACAAAGGTGGGGCTGTCGCCCTTCCCTAGCAAGTTCCTCCACGTTGTGAAAGGAAGAGCAGAGATGGCGGTAGTTTAACTCATAAAACTTTGCTTTCCCACCACCACTGGCCCCAGGAAAGGATACGGTTTTGACTCGGCTGGTGGCCAGCATCTGCCCCAGCCACTTTCTAACTGTGCCAAAACTGATGTTCATAAAGGGAAAAATCAGGGGGAGAAAACCCAGTTTCCCCCGCAGGCCTGGGACCAGGGGTGGGGACTGCTCCCTCCCCTAGTGGGCTGTGCATCCCTGGCCCATGGGAGTCGCAGCAGAGCCAGGGACTGTGGATTCTCCAGACACTTTAGGGAAATAAACAAAGGAATTCGAGGTCAGATGTCTCAGGCAGCCCGGTTTTCTCCGGAGGCCTGGGGCAGATGTTTGCCTGAGGCCCTGCAGTGACTCCACGTGTGATCACAGAGTGCGAGCAGGGAGAAGTCTGGAAAATGGGGCTTTCAACCTCAGAGCCATCCTTGGGCGCCAAACACAAGCTGGATGCAGAACAAAAACTGCAGACTTTACAAGGAAGAGGCTGGGTCAGGCGGGTGGCCCTGCTTTGGCCTCGAGGCACCCAGAAGCGACCGCCAAGCTGACCGGAAGGTAGGACTCCGGCAGTGTCGCCAGAAACTGCTTCAGGTCAGGACGCCTACGTGCAGACCTCCGGTTACAAATTCTCATTCTCCTTCCAGTTTGAAAAATGTACTATATAGGGCTTCCCTGGTGGCGCAGCGGTTGAGAGTCCGCCTGCCGATGCAGGGGACACGGGTTCGTGCCCCGGTCCGGGAAGATCCCACGTGCCGTGGAGCGGCTGGGCCCGTGAGCCATGGCCGCTGAGCCTGCGCGTCCGGAGCCTGTGCTCCGCAACGGGAGAGGCCATGGCAGTGAGAGGCCCGCGTACCACAAAACAAAACAAAACAAAACAAAAAATGTACTATATATACTTATTATAGAAAGTTGGAAAAGAGATAGAAGTATTTGGGACAAAAACGTCACCATATGCCACCACCCAGAGAGGTTCCCTGTGGGCAGATCAGGGGATTTCTGTGCAGCTTCAGACATGATTGCATTCACTCAGCAGAGACTTTTACACCTTGAATGTTAAAAGATGAACACTTCCGTCTCCAAGTATAAACTCTTGTGAACATGATTTACTCATAGTATGTCAATCAGGAGAGTTTACTTAACTGGACTCTTGTTGGATTAGGACAATACCCTATGTGTGTTTATTTGTTTCAATAATGGTTCCATGATCTTAATGCAGAACACTGGTTTTGTTCTGCGTGCGCACACACACACACACACACACACACACACACACGCAGACACACACAGACATGCAGACACACACACAGACTCAGATCCACCCAGAGACACATGCAGGCACAGAGACACACATATGCACACACCCAGACACACACACACACACACACACACATACACATACACATCTTGGATTCTAGTTTGGTTTCTACTGCTAAGCAAATGTTTCCACTTGGTCACTCAATCTTTCTGGACCTGATTCTTCGTATTTGTGAAATGAGGGGTCAGAGCAAGTGACCTCGAGTTCCCTTCAGTTGGAGTGACCTGGAAGTGCTGGCGTGAGGGCCCTTTCTGTGGTGGACACGTGTCCGTGTGGGCCTGGGCACTTGGAGGTTTGTGAGTAAGCTCCTCTTTTTAACCATTTTTCATGTCACCCTCAGTGGATGTGTGTTTGTTTATAAATTACAACTAGGTACTACTGTTGATCCACATATGAAAAGTTTGTAACGCTTAAGTTTTGTCCTATTTTTTAGTTGAAAATAGCACAGCCTGTGGCTTGCTCCCCTGGTCTGTGACCCCCGTGGGGCTGGCGCCTCCCGGATTTCCCAAAGCAGAGACGGGCATTCCTCATGCCCGCTGCGGAGGGCCGTGGGCTCGGGAAAGGTGGTGGCTTGAAAACCACAACCGAGAGTATCCAGAAGAAAAGCCTGATTCTATCACACCTGCTTGCGTGTCCAAGACCAACGTGGACGTGGGCCTGCTCTGGTCTTTCCAAAGCTTCCCTCCTGGAGACCTGAGTGCGGCCCAGGGCAGTGAAGCGGGTTTGAAGCGGGTGCCTGGCCAGCTGGCACGGCAGAAATATTAAAGATCATTTGTTAAGGTCATCGGCCCTTTTTCATTTACTTTTGTCCCAATTTTTTCACAGTCCCTGAATTAAGGACCGGAAATGAACGAGTTCTCCAAAGTCCCCCAGGCACCTTGCTTTAAACCTGGAGGAGAAACTCACAGTTTAGATCACGAATGACGTCCAGGAGCTACAACGTGTAGGTAGGCATGTGTGTTTGTGGGTTTGTGAGTGTGTATCTCAGGAGGCCCACTGAAGAGCTACACTGCTGGGACCCCACGTTCCAGCGACATCAGTGTGGGGAGCCGGGGGCTTGCACTCTCCCAGGGATTCGGAGCCCCCCTCCCTTGTAAACTCTGCACTCCAACCACCTCTGCTGCCCAGCCTGACCTGGCTATCTCCATACCGCCCACCTGCAATGGGTCCCTCACGCTGAGGCCTGGCTACTCCATCTTCCAGCCCGGGGAGCCCAGACCTCTGGGGTTACCTTGCTAATCATGCCCTCAGGGCTGAGTCCACCCAACAGTGAGGGGAGGATGCTTCTGGAACCGGATGGAACCCACCAAAGCTCTCCCCAGTGATGGGCTATCACTAAGTCAGGAGCCAACACTGAGGCCCCGGGAGATTCATTAATCTTGCTCCAGGTCAGAAGCAAGTGATACAGGTGTGGTTGGTGGTAAGGCCAAGAATAACTAGGGAGTCAACACAACTGAGTTTACAAACCGTTCACGACATCGTGGAGGTGGGTCTTACTAACACCGTGATCGCGTGTCATAGAAAACAGGCCAAGCGGAAGCCAGCTTCCCCCAAAGTTTTAAAATCGCCACCAACTGTGTGGTAACACGGATTTCTGCTTCCTAGTCTAGAGCAGATTTTTTCCAGTTTTATTGAGAAATCATCAACACACATTGCTGTGCAAGTTTAAGATGTACAGCATGATGGTCTGATTTACATATATTGTGAAATGATGACCACTAAAGTTCAGTTTGCATCCACCTTCTTATAGATACACTGAAAAGAAAAGAAAAAAGTTCTCCTGTAATAACTCTTAGGATTGACTCACCAACCTTCCTACGTACCTTCCCAGCAGTGTGAGCTCTAGTCATCGTGTTGTATTTACAACCCTAGGACGTTATTTGTCTTATAACTAGAAGATTTTGCCTTGTGACCACTTTCTTCCTATCTCCCCTCCCCACCCACCTCCTCTAAAAGTGGATTTTTTTTTTTTTGTCCACACCTCCTGGCTTGCAGGATCTTAGTTCCCAACCAGGGATTGAACCCTGGCCCCAGCAGTGAAAGCACCAAGTCCTAACCACTGGACCTCCAGGGAATTCCCTGAAAGTGGATTTTTAACAGGTGATGTTTGACGGTGCAGAGTGAATGCAGCCCTCAGTGAGGGCGGTGCGGACCCAGAGGCCACAATGCGCAACGCCATGCCCCGAGCCCCGCGGCCCTGCGCATGGGCCTCTTCTGCTCCTCAAACTGTGTCCAGGTTCCTGGGCCATGGAACTCATGTGTTCCCAGTTTATCTCCCGCACCCTTGTCACCTCCCCCTGCATGGCCTCTGTTCCGCTTACTGGTTGGCGGTGTTCCAGGCAGGAGCCACCAGGGTGCCAGGCAGAGCTGGCCTTGCAGACAAAATGAGGGCAGGGGTCGTGGGTATGGAGAACAACAAGGCTGTCGCCACTTCCCAGCCCGTGACTCTAACGGGATGAGCAGCACGATGAGCTCCCTGAGCTCCCGTCCCTGGACCAGCAGAGGAAAACCCTGGGTCCCTGTTAGGCTGCCATGGCCTCTTAGCCTCCACTCCAATCTGCAGGGCAGGTTCGGCTAAGCGGCCACCTGGGGTCCCCAGCAGCTGTGTTTTAAGAAGAACCATTCCACCCTCCAGCATGGCTCCTGCGACTCGGCCTGAAACATAGTCTCGACCAGACTATGGGCACCAATGCCTTCTTCTGTGGGAGCTGGAGCCTGGGCTCCCCCGGCTTGTGAGAGACAACTGTGAAACTGGGGAAACTGCACAAACACAGCCTTTCTCAAAAGTAAACTGCGAAAGAATAGTTGAGTTATATTAACTAGTGAACGCTTCTGGCTTCCCGATTGTTCTAGGACCTTCTGTGCTCGTGCATGACGCCTGCCTGCGCACCTGTCCAGTGGAGGTAAGGCCCTGGCTCTATCTCCTCTCTGCTCTGTGCTGGGCAATGTCGCTGCGCAGATGGAAACTGGCCACAGTGGAGGTATTCACACCTCAGAGAGAGGCAACCACTACACGGAGGGGCTTCTCCCTGGGGAGCAGGCAGTTAGTAGTTTCCCGGGACCCCTCGCTGAAGATGCTCTCGGTCGTTGCTGTGCTCCCAGAGGCCAGCACAGCGCTGGGCACACGGAGGCAATTTCCCCACAGTCTCCTCCGGGGAGCTCCTCCACGCTTGCTCTGGACCTTCTTACCGTGGACGAACTTGCTGGGTGTCTGAAGGAGTGCCAGCCAAGATAGTGGCAAGGCCATCTCCACCAGCGTGGTGACCACTTCTGCCTGTCCGGCCCTGCCTGCCCCCGGTTCGGGGCCTTCTGCTGCAGGAGTCGTGGACCTGGCGGTATAGGAGGACCTGGAGTTCAAAGTCCGCCTCGGCCACGACCCTGGGGCAGGAGCCTCGTTCCCATGCACCCCAGTCTCTTGTCTGTAAATGGGGCGATGCTAGGGTTTGCTGGGGTTGCCATGGAGATAAAAAGACATGACAAAGAAATGACCAAAGTGGTCATGACTGGTCTTTCCGATATCCAGGGCTGAGCCCTGGCCCCCTCACAGGGGCCCCTTAACCTCCGTTGGCCTTACTTGGCATGCAGGGCTGTGGGAGCTGATGCGGAGGTCAGGGAGCCCTGGCTCCAGCCAGGTAGGCACACTGGAGCGTACGTGGTTGAGCAGTGGACAGGATACCATAAGGCAGCGGTCCCTAACCTTTTTGGCACCAGGGACCAGTTTCGTGGAAGGCAATTTTTCCCCGGACTGGTGGGGGATGGGTGGCGGATGGCTCAGGCGGTAATGCGAGCGATGGGGGGCGACAGAGGAAGCTTCGCTCGCTCCCCCGCCACTCACCTCCTGCTGTGCGGCTCGGGTCTTAACAGGCTGCGGACCGGAACCGGTCCGCGGCCCGGGCGTTGGGGACCCCTGCCCTAGGGGACGGGGATGGGCCCCAGAATTTGGCATTGGAGAGGTCAGCAGGCCTGGATAACATCAGAGGTAAAAGTTACTGTTGTTTCAGGAAACGGGAGGGTAAAGTGTAGATGCGATCGTCCACAGACACTCCTGGGCCAGCCTCTAACCCCGTGGGCTCTGGAGCCAAATCAGCACCGAGACCCCCTTCTCCACCCTCCACCCACGTGGGGCTCTGACCTCAGTCACAGCACCAGCCGGCTCATCCCCGGGGCACGGTCTGCTCATGGCTGGAGCTGACAGTGATCTCAGGCACCTGCATCAGCGCTCAGCTTCGAAACCCAATCAGACATTTCACTTCCCAAACACCTCTTTAGTTCAACAAAACTCCCTCCATTCCAAAGTGAGATTTTGCAGAGACGTGCTGTTACTCAACAGGCGGTTATAAAAGTCAGAACAGTTACATGAGGAAGAAATGGAGGAGTTACCAGCAGTCGGGAAGGGAGAGAGCTTTTTTCACAATTATTACCTAATTCTGCACTGAAGCCATTATTGGGTCACTCCTCATTTCATGTAGTGAATGTGTTCAGGGCACGTAGATTTGTTTCTTCAGGGCAAATTCTCCTGCATTTCAATGTCCACATGCAGGAGAACGCTTTCATGGGAAAAAACCATCAGTCCCTTAAACTCTAGTCCTATAGTATCTTCCGGCTCTTTCCTTGCAATTTTAACTTCTTAAAGTGGACATTTTTCAATCACATATAAAAGTCAAGGAAATGATGTAATAAAAACTGATAATATAATGACCTCTGGGCACCCATCACCCAGCTTCAGAAGTTTACTGCACAGCCAACTCCATTTCTCCTGCATCCCACCCATCCCCCCAGCCCACCGGAATCAAATCCCAGAAAGGTTAGTAGTTTATCTGCAAATATTTCAGAAAATATCTCCAACAGGGAAAGAATCTTTTAAAGTATATAGTCTAATGGCATGAACCTACCTAAAAATGATAATCACCATCAAATATCCAATTCGGGCTCCTATTACCCCAACTTTCCTATGGGCTGTTTTTTACTGCTTGTTTGAGCCAGGATCCAAATACTGTGCAAAACTGCAATTGGCTGTCATGTCTCTTAAGCCTCTTTTCGTCTGTAGGTTCCTGTCTCTACTTGGTTAAAGAAGCTAGTTATTCGTCCTGCAGAGCTTTCTATGGTCTGGATTTGTTGGCTGAATCTCCACGGTGTTTTTAAATCATGTCCTCCTGTCCCCTGTACTGTCTGCAAGGGGGTAGTTAGATCTTCTAGCTTGATCAACCTCAGGAATGGGTTTGTTTGTTTGGTTATTTCTTTGCAATGACCCATCGTGGAAGGTGTGGGGTCCTTCCCTCAGGAGGTACAGAATGCCCACTTGTCTCTCTCTCCCCCTTTTTTTGTTTTGTTAACAGCCATTGATGGTCATTGCTATTATTTGACCAGGGGCAGCAAAATAATGATATTTTAATTCTATTATTACTATCTCATTTAATAGCTGGAATATTTTCATAGAGAAAAAATCGGTTTCATCAACTATTGTGTTGCCCTAACATACAGCTAATACAGGAAAGGCAGGATACACACTTGATTCTCTCCTTTTCTTTATGTCTTTATTGAAGCATACTTGATTTACAGTGTTGTGCCAACCTCTTCTGAACAGCAAAGTAACTCAGTTATACACATATAGACATTCTTTTTTTATATTCTTTTCCAGTATGGTTTATCACAGGATATTGAATGTATTATTACTATTATTATTATTATCATTTTTGCGGTACATGGGCCTCTCACTGTTGTGGCCCCTCCCGTTGCGGAGCACAGGCTCCGGACGCGCAGGCTCAGCGGCCACGGCTCCCGGGCCCAGCCGCTCCGCAGCATGTGGGATCTTCCCGGACCAGGGCATGAACCCGTGTCCCCTGCATCAGCAGGCGGACTCTCAACCACTGAGCCACCAAGGAAGTCCTGAATGTATTATTAATAGTTCCCTGTGCTATACTATAGGACCTTGCTGTTTATCCATTCTATACATAAAAGCTTACATCTGCTAATCGCAAACTCCCAGTCCTTCCCTTCTCCACCCACCTCCCCCACCCCGGCAACCATAAGTCTGTTCTCCATGTCTGTGAATCTGTTTCTGTTTCGTACATATGTTCATTTGTGCCATATTTTAGATTCCACATCTAAGTGATATCATATGGTATTTGTCTTTCTCTTTCTGACTTACTTCGCTTAGTGTGATAATCTCTAGTTGCATCCATGTTGCTGTAAATGGCATTATTTCATTCCTTTTTATGGCTGAGTAGTATTCCATGGTATATATGTACCACATCTTAATCCATTCATCTGTTGATGGACATTTAGGTTGCTTCCATGTTTTGGCTATTGTTTTTTTATTTATCAATAATTTTTTCCAAAAAACAAAACCAGAGCTGGGGATGTGAACCTCAGGGGAGAAGGGGCTGCTACCAAGGCCTGGAGCCTGCCAGCCTAGGAGAGGTTGTCAGGCGTGCTCAGGGGTTTCTGATCCCAAACACCCTGCTGTGCTCCCATCACCTACTCCTGACACCCCCGCCATCCAGTTCCCAGCTGGCCCTAGAGATGGCTGGGCAATTTACTGTAGGTTTAAATATTTAAAATTCTTAACTCAAGCTAGCAAAGTGTTGAATAAAACATGGATTATCTTGCTATCTTGAAAAATATGCCTTCCTAATGACCCAGAAACTCAGGGCTGAATTTAGAGCTCCTGGACCCCTCCACATTCCTGGGCGGAACTTGACCTTGCCATAGCCTCCCTGCCCTTCCTCCCCAGCTGTTCTGCACCTCCAGGTGTCTCGCGTACACTTGCGTGACAGGCCAGCATGCCAATGTGTACAGACCCTGCCTGCAAACACCCCGTTCTCTCCATGGGCAGAGACAGACAAGGAGGCCTGCAGAAGGTCTGAGAGGGGTCCGTCCCTGGGGGCGTCACTTGCAAGGAGTCGGAGGCTGCAGGGGCAGACCCCCGGGGCGGGTGCATCTCTCAGGTTTCTCTTTCCC
>NW_006785617.1:233808-258797 GCF_000442215.2 Lipotes vexillifer
TGAAAGGTGCTGGCTGCCTTCCTCTGCAGCAGAGGGGACTGTGTTATTAGCAGGTGACCACCGTGGGAGCTCAGAGCTTTCCTGCTGGACGGGAGAGAGAGCTGGGTGCCCTCACCCCAGCCCCTGCCTGCCCCGAGCACAGAGGTACAAGGGGAGCAGCTGGATGTCAGGATGTTGTGCCGTGAGAGAAAGCGGGGCTACAGGGGCGCTGGCCACATCCCCTGCTCTGTGTGGTATACAGACAACCAGCAATCTGAGAGGAAGCTTCCATTCTGTAACAGAAAACACCCTTAATGCTCAGAATTCATGAGTGTGTCCGTGAAACAGCTTGTCTGCCCTCGTGCCATATTTGGAGACCAGCTGAGAGGCTTGATAAGGAGGGGAGAGGAGTGATTTCCTGCCACATTCTCCTGAGTTAAGTTCCTGGGGTGTTTCCAGCGTGCTGGGGGAACTCAGGACACGGGGCTACAATTCCAGACTCTTTATTCTTGGCTGAGTTTCTACAACCCTGAAACTCTCTGGGTCTCAGTTCCTTAATCATGGCTGAGAGGAAAATCACTACCTAATATGGTTGTTGAGGGGATTCAAGGAGAGGTGGGCCCAAGGGAGGCTTCCATGGGGGAGGGGGGCTTCTTTCTGTACAAAGCTCAGACCCAGGAAAGTCACTCCCTCTTGGACTGTGTCCCTCCCCGTCTCATGTCTCTGATGGGTTCTCTGCCCACACCTGCTGCCGGATGCAGCTCAGCAAATGTCAGGGGGCCCAAATCCCAGCGGGTGAGGGAGTGGATTTGGGAAAAAGCGTTCGGGAGTTGTCTGCAGGCAAAACAGTACTCCCCTCCTAAGGACACCTGCAGCCGAAACCCCACACCTGGGAATACCTTATGTTACACAGCAAGGGGGCCAACGGTGCAGATGAATTAATGTTACTGATCAGCTGATCTTGCAATGAGGAGTTTCTTTTGGATAAACTGGAGGGCCCAGTGTCATCACGAGGGTCCTTATAAGTGAGAGAGGGAGAGTGCGGGGGGAGGTGTCTGAGTGAGGACCATATAGCTGGAGAAACACTGAACCCCCGTGACTGGCTCTGAAGATGGAAGAGCCCCGAGCCAAGGAACGCAGGCAGGTCCAGAAGCTGGGAAGGCAAGGAGGTGGCTCTCCTGAGTCCCCGCAGGAGACACAACCCCGCCCACATTTTGATTTTAACCCCCGAAACAGTAAGTCAACATATCTGTGTTGTTTTAAGGCACTAAATTGGTGCTCATTTGTTACAGTTGCCACGGGAATGAGTACAAGAGTCTTCCCTTTAAAGATGTTAGAATAACAGCAGCTGTGTCCAGCTCCCTCCAAACCAACGAAAAGCAGCAAGGAAAATGAGCATCAGAAAATTACCTCTTTGAAGAAACAAAAGCACTAAGAACCCCAAACCACAACATTGGAGACTAAATCACTAGGCACGGAATTCAGTGAAAATCTTTGTGTGTGTGTGTGGGTGTGTGTGTGTGTGAGAGAGAGAGAGAGAGAGAGAGAGAGAGAGAGAGGAAGAAGGGGAGTAGGAAAGAAGAGGTAAACAAAACAAAACATTCCTTTTTTATATAAAGAATGGTGGCTACAACTAAAGTAGGGTGGACATTATCCCACTTATGTTGACTGCATATATCTGCATGCATAGATGTCCAAACTAGTTATGAAGAGAAGGTCACCAAATTATTAATAGTGTCATCTCAGAGGGATGGGATTTGGAGTGATTTTTACTTTATTTGTTTTTATACTATTTGCATTTTTACATACTGAAAAAACACAACAAAACTATTTTCATAGCAGGGAGATAAAGAGGAAAGCACAAAACATGAAAGTATACATGAGAATGAGGAACTAACCATAGGAAATGAGGTAATAAAAATAACTTTGAGAGAATGTTTTAACTCCATGTAAGTAAATAGAATGGATGTTACTCTAGAAATACAGAATTTGTACTTTTCTTTATCTAGAAAAATTATTTCTGACCTCAGAAGAAATAGAACATTTAACCAGACAGGTTACCAAAGAGCAATTAAGACGGTCACTAAAGGCCTGAGCCATCACCCAGGGTCCAGATAAGTTCTATGAAATTGGATGGAACGTTCAAATTCAAGTAACAAGTATTTTCAGTGCCATTTTACTTATTTTTTCAAAGATTTTTTTTTTTTTGATGTGGACCATTTTTAAAGTCTTTATTGAATTTGTTACAATATCGCCTCTGTTTTATGTTTTGGATTTTTGGCCGTGAGGCGTGTGGGATCTTAGCTCCCTGACCAGGGATTGAACCCTCACCCCCTGCATTGAAAGGGGAAGTCTTAAACCACCAGGGAAGGGACCGCCAGGGAAGTCCCTTCCGTGCCATTTTAAATGCTCTAGGTCAATAAAAAGAGAAAGCTTCACATGTATTTTTATTCAGTACATATGAAAGCAGATCCTGAGAAAACACAAGAAGAAAACAATAAAAGAATCTCCTTATGATTATTGATGGAAATGTCATAGTGAAATGTTAGAAAATACAACCCAGAAATGCATTAAGGAAAGAGTAAATCCCACCAAGTAAGGTTTCGCCTCAAAATACAAACTGGGTCCATCTTAGAAAATCAATTACCATTCACACAACTTCCTCTAAGTCAGCCTGCAGCCTGTTCCCAGGAGGCAGAGCCTGAGGCAAGGATTCCCAGCAGGTGCTTCCTAGTGGGAGGTCCCAGGAGAAGGCTGAGGGGGCCGGAGCAGGCAGGGAGCCTCGGAGGCCAATAGGGTATCCCTTGGCGTCCAGCTGGGGCTCCGGAGTGTAAATTACACCAGGCTGCCTGTCCCACTGGGAGACCAGGGCTTCTTGTCACCCTTACAGCCCAGTGTGACTGTGAGCCCCTGCCTCCCAGGGATCTCTGGGAAAAGGGCCCCTGGGGGCTGAGGGCCATTCTTGGGGTGAGGGGCAGCTGTGAGCCGTTAGCTGCCCACACTCCCAGCAGGTGGCAGATGGGTCACCCACCCTGAATGGGGATCCAGGGTTAGGGGTCTCCCCCAGCATCTCCTGCTAAGTCAAAGGGAAAAAGACATATAGTCATTTCCTTAGAGGTCAAGGAAACGTTTGGTAACATTGGTACCAAACGTTTGGTAAAGTTCAACATGTTTCTGATGTTTAAAATCAGTTGAATAGTAGACATTTGCTTCCACCACATGATAAAACTATGATAAAAATACATGCTTAATGGTGAGACGCTAGGAACAGTCTCATAAAAGCCTGGAAGCTGACACTTCTATGGGAACGCCATGTCATTTGCCATACTCTTGAAGAGCCCTTTAGGGCAATGCCACAGGAGAGCACTGAATTCAAACCTGTAAGACAAGGAGGTGTGATTATCACGTTTTGCAGATGGATGGATTCTATGTGAAAGACAAGGAGAATCAAAACTGAACAATTATTAGAAGTAATGAGCAGTCCAGTCAGGTGCCTGGCTAGATGTTTACTTTGCAAAATCAATAACTTTATAAAAACCAAAACCAGTCAGAAAAAATAAAATGAAAAAAATATTCTAATTATGATAGCAATAAGAAAAGATTTTAAACCTGTGACAAAGTGAGAGAGAGGCATGGACATATATACACTACCAAACGTAAGGCAGATAGCTAGTGGGAAGCAGCTGCATAGCACAGGGAGATCAGCTCAGCTCGGTGCTTTGTGACTACCTAGAGGGGTGGGATAGGGAGGGTGGGAGGGAGATGCAAGAGGAAGGGGACAAGGGGATGTATGTATATGTATAGCTGATTCACTTTGGTATAAAGCAGAAACTAACACACCATTGTAAAGCAATTATATTCCAATAAAGATGTTAAAAAAAATCATAGAATAAACAAAGTGCATCTTCCTTACGACAAAAACTTAAAATATTAAAAAGAGAAAATAAAAGAATGCTCTGACCACATGGAAAGCCATTCTGTCTTCTGGGATTTGATAACTTCACATTATCAGCTGGAAACTTTTTTCCAGTTAATCTATATGTTACGGTTGTCTAAATAAAAACAGAAAAATAGCTTGGTTTCAACAAGATAAGGTGATTTTTATCTACGGGAAGTTCTCACCAAAAAAAGGAAGAATGAGGTAAAATAGGAAGAGTCAGATCACAAGGAGATTCAGGTACATAAATCCAGATGTACTGAAACACTGCAGCTATGAGGAGTATGTGATGCAGTGTGTGGGGTGTGAATAGACACACGGACCAGTGAAGAGAACCCTGTATGGAGATAGACCCAAATAGCACCAGACTTCAGTTTATAATAAAGATGGCACTTTAAATAAATAGAGCAGAAAGATGCGGTTGTTAAGTGAAATTAGGCAACTAGATGATCATCTAGAAAAACATTAAATTGGATCTCTAACTCACTCCATTCATCAAAATATACTTCAGATGTAAGAAAAAAACTTTAATGCCATCAAGAACATGGGTAAGAAATTTTAATTAGATAAAAATTAGAATTTTCTGGAAAGAAAGCAATACCAGAAATGCAGTCCAAAGGCAAATGACAAATAGAAACAAGAAAGCACGCACACACATACCACACGGGGCTGACTTTATAACCATGTATTATGTTTCAGTAAGAAAAAACAACAAACTCTCCATAGGAAAACAGACACCCTCCTCCCCACTGCCCCCAAAAAAGCAGTTCTCTGGGTCTGGTTAAGGAATGCACTAAACTAGATCATTGATGCATGCTTGGAAAGAAGGGCCAGGGCTGTGGGGCTGATAAGGTACAATCCCAAGACGTATTTCTTTCTTTTTTTAAAAAAATAAATTTATTTATTTATTTTTGGCTGCGTTGGGTCTTTGTTGCTGCCTGCGGGCTTTCTCTAGTTGCGGCGAGCGGGGGCTACTCTGTTACAGTGCGCAGGCTTCTCACTGCAGTGGCTTCTCTTGTTGCAGAGCATGGGCTCTAGGCGTACGGCTTCAGTAGTTGTGGCTCGCGGGCTCTAGAGCGCAGGCTCAGTAGTTGTGGCGCATGGGCTTAGTTGCTCCGAGGCATGTGGGATCTTCCCGGACCAGGGCTCGAACCTGTGTCCTCTGCATTGGCAGGCGGATTCTTAACCACTGTGCCACCAGGGAAGTCCCCCGAGATGTATTTCTAAGTGACAAAGTTTGAGCAGGACAGGACTGCACATATATGGAGATGTTTATCCTTGAAGAGAGGACCGTGGAAGGATGTCCTGGGAATGCTCGCTCCCAGCCAGGGCCTCGGAGAGGAAGCCTGGAGCTCTGAAGGAGGAAGGGAGCTCACTTCCTTGCATCTTCCTAATTCTTGCTGGAATTTTAAATCACATACATAAGTTAATATCCAATTTTTAAAACTTGATAATTTTTCAGAAAATACATGGGAAACAGATGGGCACCAGCAGCCTCCACAAGCTGCCAGTGGGACTCCGAGCTATGGGAGGAAGGAGGACCTGCAGGACTGGGGGGAGGGTGGCCCACAGATCATACAGAAGCCACTGTGGGTGGTGCCTCTGGAAAGGCCCTCCAGGTCTGTGTCCTCAGAACTTTGTCCTCTGAGCTCGCCCAGGTGAGCACATAGTAAACTGACGCGGACCTGGGCCTGCAGACCATTTGCACGGGTGTCCCTGGGGGTGAGATGACAGCCTTCTTGGATCACAGGTGAGAGAACACCTTCCAGGAAAGAGAGGAAATGGCCGGAAAAGCCACCAAGCCAGCGAGAGACTTGTGGTGGACACGTCGGGCAGCCAGTTGGCGGCAACCTGAATGGAAGGCTGAATGCAGGCCCTGGACGTCAGACCGCCAGCCTACCTGTCAGGGCTGAGGTCCCAGGTTCCTGGCCTCAGCTCTGCTCCTCACCTGTACCCCTCACCCTGCAGCGGCTGCCCAAAAGTGAGCTTGCATTTGAGTGGAAGGCGCATCGTTGAATCTACCGGGTTCCACTCCCATTTCTACTCCAAAGGTGGGGCCTGGTTCCGAGTCCGTCCATGCTGTTTCTGGTCCTGAATAAGGCAGGTGTCTACACTCACCTAGTTCTGGGCAGCATCCACATTAGCCCTTAAAACCCAGCTTAGGGCTTCCCTGGTGGCGCAGTGGTTGGGAATCCCCCTGCCAATGCAGGGGACGTGGGTTCGTGCCCCGGTCCGGGAAGATCCCACGTGCCGCGGAGCGGCTGGGCCCGTGAGCCATGGCCGCTGAGCCTGCACGTCCGGAGCCTGTGCTCCGCAATGGGAGAGGCCACAACAGTGAGAGGCCCACGTACCGCAAAAAAAAAAAGAAAAAAAACAAAGAAAAACCCAAAAAACCCAGCTCAGATCTGAGGCTCTGGGATTTCCCTGAAATAATTCCTTCTCAATCTCTCCCAGACTCTAGCCACATTTTCACTAATTATATCTATCAAAGTCTGTTTTGATTTTCTTAACCTGTCTGTGAGCTCCTGGAAGGCAATGGTGTCTATTTTATCTCAGGCTCCCGTGCTTTAGTGAGGTGTTCAGACCGCAGCGATTGGGATGGAGGCAGGGGCATGACGAGGACCTCTGAGGGACGTAAGAGGTCAGTGGATGCAGGTCCAGTGCAAGATGAGGAAGGAGCTCACACCCGTGCCCGTCTCCTCTCCCTCCATCTTCTGCCAGAAGGAAGGGACTGGGGCTCAGGGCTCGGCGAGCTGATGACATCACAGCCCTCCTTGGGAACACACCCTTGCTAAGGAGGCACCGTGAGAAAGGTGCCTCTAGTGCCATGAATTCCTCCCTAATAGCACACAAAAAATCCCCAAACAACCAAATCTCATCAATAGAATGGATTTAAGAACGGTGGCATCTTCACCCAGAGGGACACTCAGCACAGAAACGTAGGTGAGCCATCCACGCCCAACACGGCTGAGCTCCACAGACTTGGGGCTAGATGACAGGCTCCCACGTACCTCCACTGACCAAATTGCGGTCACCAAGTCACCGTCTGAGCTGTCCTAGTCGGGGACAACGGTGCCACAGCCTCCAGGGGATGTCCTGTTTCTCCATCTGGTTTCGTGAGTGAGTTCAGCTGATGAAAATGCACAGGACTGTCAAGTTACAGTATGTGCCCCTTCTTCTGGGTAAATGATGCTTCAATAATAAGTAAGAGATGTGGACCAAGAAGGTCACCTGCCATATCAGTAAACAAAGGATGCTGTGCCTTCAAGCCCTCAGCCAGTGCGGCCACACCAGTGGTGTACCCTGAGGGGATTCAAGAGGGAGAAAAGCAGGATACTGGCTCCAGGTACTTAAGATATGTATCAGAGGAATGATTTCAGCGAGCCCAGACTCCTGCATCTTCCTGTACACAGAAAAGTGCTAAATTCATTAACTTGAGATGTCTGGTTTTCTTTAACAGTAATCGTTTGATGTTCCGACTACTTGGATTTTGTTGCAAAAACTCCTATTTATCCTGGCTCCTCCCTTACCTCAGAGCCAACTGAGAGGCTGTCTCCTTAGCTAAAGTCCTCAGTTTTGTCCCCCAGATAAAACATAATACTCAACTTTTAGGTTGTGCATTTTATTTCAGTCGACAGAGATAACAATGCACAAAGGAAGTTACCTATTTTACCTTCCCAGAAAGGGTTCCATCCCTTCTGTCCCCCACCTCCCGATGCCAAATTCACCCAGCTCCCCGGAGTGGGTGCTGGAGTCACCGCTAGGAAAATGGTTCTGATGTCATGTGCCTTCCTCATTATTTTAGCTAGCCTTTCATTATTTTTTTGTGCTTGTTTTAAATGAGCCTTTTTTTTTTTAACTTCCTTCCTGGCATTTGAGTCATTTCCCAAGTTCTTTGTCTGTCTTAGCTAAGGAATTCAGTGCCCAAGATGGTTTGGGAGTTCTACTGTTTGTTCTCCAGGGACCTCTGTCCAGACAGAGGCCCCAGCTGGGCAGAAGGTTTGGGAGAAATAAAGCGTAAAAATGAGCGGAGTTTGCACGAAGGTGAGACTCCACGTGGCCATCTTGACCGAATCTCCTCGGGTAGATAGAGGACCCTGCTGATAGGGAGGGAAGCCAGCTTTTCACGGCATGAAGGGTCTGTGACTCCAGGAAGACACTTCCAATCAGAGCCCCCGTTTTCCAGCCACACTGAATGGGAAGTGGGTGCTCTGAGCTCACACAACCAGGGAGGTGGGCTGGAGCTGGGAGAAGACCTGTATTCTTGCTCCATAGAGGAGTTTTCTCTCCTGATCCACGATCCCAAGCATCAGCATGGGTCAGAACCAGGCTGAAGACACTTAACCTTGGCTGACAAGAGGGAGAGAGACAGGTCTCTTCCATTGTTTGCTGATGGATGAATCACCCCACCCCATTCCTGGCTTTGTCCCACTGGTCTCAGGTCCTGACAACGTGTGGCGTCCAAGCTGGCCTTCAACTTCCCTTCCCTGGGTCCCAGGTCCTCTCCTGGCCCTTGACCACCCCAAGTTTCCCTCCTGTTAACGGTGTCCACCCCTGAGCAGGCTAAAAGTGACCCACGGCCCACTGGAGGTGGCTGCGGCTGATATGCTGTGTAAACCGCAAGGGCATTGTGTAAATGCAAGTAGTGTTAGGCAAACCACAGCCTGTGGGCCAAATCCTGCCCTCGGCCTGTTTTGGTAGATAAAGTTCTATTGGGCACGGCCATGCCCCATTGTTTACGCAATGTCTGTGGCTGCTGTGAACTAAAGTAGTTGCAACATGGTGCATACGGGCCAGAAAACTGAAAACACATCTGCTATCCAGCCCTTTATAGGAAACGCTGGGGCCCCCTGATGCTAGGAGACAGTGAGCTATTTTGTCCTTGGAGTGTTACCAGTTATATGGAACCTTCTGGAGACCCTGTCTCCAAGGAACGACGTCGGTGCTGACAGTTGGGTATCTTCTCCGATGGAGGCCTTGCTGCTCACCGGTCCCCCCTACACAGGGCTGGACCCCACCTTCCCAAGGCCTTAGGTCTGATCCTGCCAAAGACTGCAGCCTTGGAGATGGGGGACTAGCTCAGCCTTGACTCCTAAGACCTGGAGCAGCAGACAGTGGGCCCAAGTGGGTGGGTTTGTCTTCCCTGTGGCTGGCAGGAGATGGAGTTCCTTCCATCCAGTCCTCATGCAGGGGTGGAGAAACTCGTGGCCAAGACACTCTCCTTTTTTTAAATTACACTTTTAATTTCGAGATCCTTGTGGATTAACATGCAGTTTGTAAGAAACAATACAGAGAGACCCCTCTAGTCCTCACTTGGGTCATTTCCCCCGTGACAATGTCTTGCAGAACCAGAGGACAGTGTCACAGCCGGGATGCTGACCCCCATGCAGTCAGGGACCAAGCGTTTTCAGCATCACAAGGACATTTCCTGTTGTCCTTTCACAGCCCTTCCCTCACCTTGATCTCGGGAGCCAGTAATCTGTTCCTCATTGCTCACCTTTATCATTTAAAGATTATCCTATACATGGGATCTCACAGCATGTAACCGGTGGGACTGGCTTTTTCCACACACCAGCATAATCTCTGGAGATTGATGTATGTGTGTCAATAGTTCTTACCTTGTTACTACAAAGGA
The DNA here is from genome assembly GCF_000442215.2 of Lipotes vexillifer. NCBI lineage: Eukaryota > Metazoa > Chordata > Mammalia > Artiodactyla > Lipotidae > Lipotes > Lipotes vexillifer. Next base: position 243,360 of record NW_006785617.1, read on the forward strand.
TTATTCATGGTATTGCTGGACCAAAGCTTATTTAACCATTCATTTGTTGAAGGATATTTGGATTGTTAGCAGTTTTGGGCTATTGTAAATCAGTCTGCCATAAACATGTGCACAGGTTATCGTGTGAACGTGGAATTAATACAGCAGAGTCTCAGAGGCGCCTGACTCAGAGAGATTGAAGGACTCTGGTGTGGATGCCCTTTCCTGATGGTCTCCATTGACCTGTGGTTCAATTGGTCGAAAAGGAAAACAGAGCATCCCTAGTGGGTGCCACCCATGTGTCTCCACTCCCCCCGCCCGGAAGTCTAGGTGAGAATTCTGTCTCCTCCATCAACTGCCTCCTGCATCACCCGCCTCTTCCATCATCCTGCTTCCACCATCACCTGCGTCCTCCATCACTCCTGCCTCCTCCATCACTCTTCCCTCCTCCATCACCTGCCTCCTCCATCACCCTGCTTCCTCCATCACTCCCGCCTGTTCCCTCACCCCTACAGGTGTGATCGTGGCCAGGGCAGCCTGGGTCTCAGAGGGTTGCTCTTACTCATTTCAGCATTTGGTTCTTGCAGGTTAGTGAGAGGAGTAATGAAGCAAAGTGAGGAGAGCGCTCTCTGAACCCTGGTTTCCACAGATATGGCTCTGCCAGGATGTCCCGGCCTCATCCCAGGGGTCCTGTTCTCAAGGTTCACACGTGTATCCAGTAGGAAGGAGCATCCCTGGAGGTGCGGTTGTGTCCCTCTTTGTTTGGTGGGTGTGTGTTGAGTGCTCAGAACGTTCCAGGCCCCATGCTTCTGAGTGCTGTGTGTGTGTGTAGGCCAGCATACAGGGTATTGCAAAGGCCCCATGGGAGGGGCCCTGCAGCCTGCAGAACTGTGGCTGGAGGAAGTGGAGATGAGGATAGAAAGAGGAAAGTACCAGACTAAACAAGGCCCCATTAGGGTTTGACTTTTCTCCCGAGGGCAGTGGGAAGCCCCAGCTGTGTCTCACTGTCGGGTGTGTGTGTTTGTGAGGAAAGAAATGTCAAGGTTTCTATTTCAAATGGTCTCACCCCCAGCCTGAGCAGAAGAGTCTGGAGCTGAAGCAGGTGTCTAACGAGGAAGCTGGTGCAGAGGTTGCCGGAGGAGGGTGTGGGGTGCCGGGCAGGCAGAAAAGGCAGGTAGGGCTTCATGGTAAGCTGTCTGCCAGAGGTCTGGGGAGGTGGGAAGTGAGGATGCCTCTTACTTCCTGAATATCCATGTGGATGGAGGGCTGGGGCAGAAATAAGTGTGATTTTGGACTTAGTGACTCTGAGAGTCAAGGTGAGAATAGGCTCCTGGACAATTGGGTTTGGAGCCGAGAGGACAGGTCTGATATGGAATGGACATCCTTGGGTCAGTGGGGCCCAGGGGCTGGCCGAGGAGGATGGCCATCAGAGAGCTGGGGAGAACCCCGGGGCCTGCAGTCTACCTGCTGTCCTTCTCGAGAGGATTCTGGAAGGAACTCCTGGGGGTCCAGGAACTGAGGATGGACACGGGCTGTGTAGTTGCCCACCGAGGTCAGAGGGCACCTTCGTGAAAGCAGCGTCGGGACGTCAAAGAGGCAGAAAGGAGAGAAGAGAGAGAAATAGGAAAACAGAGGTGACAGCCCACGGCTGTGAGAAGCATGCCTATGGCAGGAAGGGCTGCGGGATCGTCTAGGGCGGGGACGGGGGGATGCTCTGCAGCATCTTCGGGGACATGGGGGGACCTGGGCGCCTGTGGCCTGGCTGACTCAGACTCCCAGGCCTGAGCACCTGCTGAGTTGAGTGAAAAGTCTGCTACCCGCTGCATCTTTGAGGATCGCGGGGGAGACCCCAACAGTAAAGCTCCAACATGGCAGATCCCCCACATCCTTTATGAAGCTGTATTGACACCTTGAGTTATGCAGTTTCCTAGTAAAGGAAACTCCGGTGTTTCTGCACCTTCAACACCCATAACTAGAAATTTTGCGTCAAATTAAAATATATTTGTTTCATTGAATTCTGTGGAACCGGCTGCTTTTGCAACGTGACAACCTCACTCCTGAAAATTGGTCACCATTTGAAATGATAATTTGGGGGGGGGCACTCAGAAATGAATTGTTAACACAACAAAATCACTCTGCCTTTAAAACACCAGGGATAAAAGAAAGCACACTCGCTGAATCAATCAGGTGAAATGCGGGCAGCCCCCGTGCCTCCTGGCTTCACCCTTTTATAGGAAACCGTTGGGACCGCCTCTGCTCTGGGTGCTGTGAGGTCGTCACGTGTGATCCTGAGCAGGCGAGGGTGTGGCTACTCCCCGTGTGGGTCTAGAAAGCGTTCTGCATGGGGAGAGGAGGGCGACAGGTAGGCGTGTGGGATGAGCTGGCTCGGGCGTGTCTGCTTTCTGACCCCTCTGGGCACCTACTGCGTCCGCCTTCATGGGGCCTGAGGTGCAGGCAGCTTGCTGGGGTTTGGACGAGTAAAGGCCAGTCTTCCCCAGAGTTTCATTGTCACTGTCCCAGCCCCTGTCTGGAGCATCTGCACGGGGGGACGCCTTCCCACTGCCTCTCTCCCTGTCGGCACCAGGCACGGAGGCCGACTCTTCCCCCAGGAAGGGTCCAACCAGAAGCCTTTTCTCTCTTCCAGTATGGGTGGGGGGAACAGAGTTTGGCCCCTTGAGCTGTTGTATGGAGATTTGATTCTGCAGACAGACGAAAGGCCTGCAGATCTGGGAGGTCTTCCGAGGTCACTGGGTCAGCTCTTGTCCTACAGAGTAAAATCTTTAGAGCCCAAAGTCTGGAAAGAATGCCTTTGGCTGCAAGTAACAGCCAATGTATAAGTTGCTCAAACAATTAAAAATGCTAACAAGTCCCTGTGCTGTATAATATGGCCAACATTTTATAGTAACTTTAAATGGAGTATAATCTATAAAAATATTGAATCACTGTTGTACACCCGAAACTGACACAATATTGTAAATCGTCTATCCTTTAGTAAAAAATGTGAATAATTTCATATAAGAAGTCTCAGGCAGGGTGGCTTCAGGGTCAGCCTCCTTCCCTCTTCATGCTCTGCCCTTCTGAGTGTGCCAGCTCATCCTGACTCCATCAGCTTTGCAAACCAGCACTCCTAAGACCATTCCAAGGATGGGGTGACCATTTCTCATGTTTTTGTTTGAGGGCAAGGAGAAATTTCCCGAAGCATCCAGCACTCTCCCTCACCCCATATGGACAGCCTGTGCCACATGTCTGCCCTGGTCCAGGTGCTGGCCAGGGGTTGGACATGCCATCACTGGCTCAGACCTGTCCAGGTTTACCCCTGGATAGAGGAGTCTCTGGTACCTCCTGAAGCTTATTGCCAACAGATACCCAGGTGAGTTTCTCTTAGGAAGAATGAGAGAGTGCATCTCCCAGCCCACTTCCTACAGAGAGGAATGTACACAGAATCCCGATAGACCCCAAGTAACTTTCAGCTGAACAACTACTGTGGCTTAGATGAGGGAGGGTGGGCCACTGGGTTGATATTTAGTGATGCTAAGGCCCCCAGGGCCACAGGACCCGGCCTGCAGCACCCAGAGGGCACTGACCAGACCACTGGTTTCCATGTCAGAGGGGGGCCAGCATTGTCAGGGACTTTAGTTTTCAAAAGAAGCCAGAAATCCAGATCTTTATGTAAAATCTTACACTATTAAAATAGTCATAATTAATTCACATTTTTACTAACACTATGGGTCTAATAAAAAATGTCTAAGAGCTGGACCCAACCTGGGGCCCATGGTTCTTCTCCTTTGGATAAAGAGGCCAACGTCTGGAAGTTGAGACAAGGCTTGGCTGTGACCTCTTTGCACCGACTGGGAGTGGCACCTCCCCCTTGGGAGACACCACGCATTGCAGTAGAGGCCTGAGGGCACTGTTACCATCCTCCTGATCTGGGGACCAGGCCACTTTCCAACACTTATCTTCCAAAAAGCACTGGAGAAGGGAGACGAGAGAAACCAGGACACTCAGAGAAAATTGCCAAGGATGTTTCCTGCAAAGGAATGTCCCCCTGGCCAGCCTGGAAACAGGTAGGGCGCGGACACCATGATTCATCGTTGCAGATGGAAATTAGACGTAATTCAGAACGTTTATGGGAAATGAAAGGTGATGATGACACAGCCACCAGTGAAATAAAATTAGACAAATGAGCCCAAGCTCGGGCAGGAGAATCCAGGCTAAGGGGAGCCATGGCAGCTGAATCCACCGGAAATTGAGTGGGGCCTCTGCACACCCTGAGCTGTCTGTACTTTGACTCTCATTAGTTTTAACAGGATTCGGTGCTGGTTTGGGGGTGACAGTCGTGAAAATCCAGTCCCTGCTGGAAGGCCTAAATAATAAGGATGCTTCTCCATTGCACCCAGGGCAGATTCGAGGTGCCACCCTCACCTCCAGCAAGCCCAAGTGCGCAGCCCCGCCCCCAACTGCCTGTGTTATAGTCCCTGCCCCATCCAGCTCCCCTTTCCTCTCCTTACGCTCGCCCCTCTTCTCGGGAGGTGTAGCTGTGGAGACGGACAGAAACAAAGCAGCTTGCAAAGGGTTATTTCAAGAAAAGGGTTATTAAAAAAGCAAACTGTTTCATTTTCAAAATGACTGCATTGAACTAAATCAGTCAGTCCGTTCTTCATGGGAGGTCAAGACAGGGGCATCCTTCTGTTTGCCCAGAGAATGCCCTCACCGGACGATGGATACAGGCTGGGGGTCCGCCGGGCCCAGCCTTCCTTGCCCTCACCACCCCCAGCTGTGCAGAAAAGGTCAGGGGTCACAGTGGCCATTCGCAGATGGAAAATTAAGGGCCCAGGAGCGCCGAGTCACCCACCTACAGTCACGGAGCCTGGGCCAGTCATAAGAGGAGAATTCACAGGGTGACTTTATCTGGAACCTCTAACCTCACATCTCAGGATGACGCCAAGTTTCTGTGGAATAGTCTCGAAAGACCAGATCCTAGGGTGCTCCCAGGGCACTCAGGGAACTCCATAACTGATACTCTCACAGATTGGACACCGCAGTACTTGACCGAGGGGTCTCAGTGCTCCGCTGCCTGCAGTCGTGCTCCCAGCTCACCTCCAGGGGAGACAGGCTGTCTCTGCTCCAAAAGCCAGCGGTGCGTGGGCCTCCTGATGGCCCCCCGGACATTTCCACCCTCTGGGGGCTCCCTTGAGAATTAGCTGGGGCAAAAATGGTAGCTATAACCATAAGAACTGTTTCGTAGTAAATGTGAGGCTGTATTCACATGAGTAATAATGACACACTTACTGCACCCAGCACTGTGCCAGGTCATCATTTAATCCCACGCCTCTGGGGGTGAGGGGTGGCATCATTTGTATTCTGGGAAACTGAGGCCCAGAGAGGAAAGATACTTGCCCGACGTCCCTGGGTTTGTGTCACACTTTGACTACTGATCACAACTACAGAAGACGGGAATTACTACTCTCATTTGCTCCTGTTTGGGGATGCCACGCAAGGCAGAGGCAGCAGTCCTGGCCTGGCAGACAGGCCCAGCTTCCACTCGTGTTCCTGGGGCAGGACACAGGGCTCCTCAGCATTCCAGGCTCCGCAGCTGTCAGTGGTGGCCCAGTGCCCACCTGAGAGACCCTGGCCATAGACCTGGATGTACCTGGTTGGTTCTGATGCATCCTTGAGACATCCGCGCCTCCAGATCCGGTCAACATACCTCAGGAATCTCCAAGATTTCCCTGTCAGCTTCCCAAAGGAAATGAATTCTATGTATTCAACCTGCATGACCTCTTTTCTAACAACAGTTGTGTAATTGCTTTTCTTTCACGGAGAATCGAATCTTGGATGTGAAGCATATAGATCATTTTTATTTCTATAAAATTATATTGTCTGATTAGGGCTAAATTGTATGGCCACTTATTGGAACCACTGAGAACATTGTAAATGCCAAACAGATCCTGAAAATTGCCAGACCAGCTGCACGAGCAGGATTTACAACCCCGTGTTTCACGCCCGAGCCGTTACTGGAGACAGAATCTGCCAAAAGTGCTGTTTTTTTTTTTTTTTCGGTACGCGGACCTCTCACTGCTGTGGCCTCTCCCGTTGCGGGCCACAGGCTCCAGACGCGCAGGCCCAGCGGCCATGGCTCAAGGGCCCAGCCGCTCCGCGGCATGTGGGATCTTCCCGGACTGGGGGCACGAACCGTGTCCCCTGCATCCGCAGGCGGACTCTCGACCACTGCGCCACCAGGGAAGCCCAGTGCTGTTCTTTTTGGTGATTTATCTCTTTCCAAGTGCTGACAAGTGGCTTTGCTGGTCAGAGCCAGATCCAAGAGGTGAGCATAAGTTAGCCTTAAAAACAACGCTTGACCCAGTCAAGTTTTCTGTAAATATCGTGCATGATAAATTACATGAGGACGCTATTTATGAAATGTGGAAAAATCAATAATGCTCTACAAGCATGTTTATCAGCCAAGGAGCCAAACAAAGGCTCTAAAGGGGCAGGGGTGCGGTGCAGGGTGGAGAGTCTGAAAAAGAAAAGCTGCCTGTCTGCAGCCAATGCAACAGTTTTGCCCCGTGGGTATCGGTGGGAGTGTGGGGTCTACGGGTGGGAGTGTGGGGTCTGCCTCACTGGGCTTTGCCTCAGGCAGAGTAGAAGCAGGGAGACTGCTGTGCTCCAGCCCCACGGGCAGTGCCTCTGTCTCTCGGTTACTTTAACAGAATCCACACCAGGGGTGATGGCATCAGGATTCCCATTTGCCCCTCTGACAGACCAGGAAACCAAGCCCTCTAGAGGTGTAGTGCTTGGGTCCCATCCCAAAGCCAGCAAATGGCCAAGCTGAGGCTTTGATGCCAGTTGCCAGAAGCAGAGTTCGTGCGGTCTTGGCTGGTCAGCATTCTGGTGGGACAGTGGCTCCCCTCACCCCCCGGCACAGGTGTGAGCCCACCACTGAACCCTCACAGAGCCCCATGAGATGCGAGCAACTGCCATGGACTGTTGTGCATGAACAGAGAGGTCCCGCAGCTTGTCTAAGGTCACACACCCGTGAGTGGCAGAGAGGGATTTGAACCTAGGGTAAATGTGTTCTATCCCTTCAAAGAGCTGGAAACTCACAAGCCACCCCCAGGGAGATGTGTCCTCGTGTGGGATAGTGTACCGAGGAGGGTCAGTGCAGCAGCTCACACCGCGGCACAAGGCTGTTGCTTTCATTCTTTATTTGTTCTTTAGTTTTTAAATTTTTTATTCTTAAAATTTTTTTTATAGTTGCTTTACTTCCACAGAAAAGGGAAAGACACAGCTTCACCTACACCTGAAACCGCGGTCGCCAGTCCTCCCACACCGCTTGGGTCCCTCCGCCCCTTCCCCGCAGCACAGAGGGAGGGAAGCTTCTATGTGCAGGTCTCAGCCCTTCCGTGCTTCCTTCCGGATTTCAGAACAAAGCCCCCAGTGGTCTCTGTTTGGGCTCATAGGGCTCCCCCTCCTCGGGTCCTCTTCTCACTCCTCAGGCTCTGGTAGGACCATCCTTCCTTCACTCCTTTAATAAGGTCATGTCTCTCCCTCCACAGGGCCTTGGTACATGCTATTCCCCCATGTGGACGTCATTTCCTCTCTTACCTATTCCTCCTTTAAATTCCAGCTCCACTGCCTTTCTTCCCCAGAGGAGCCTGTCCCAACTGCCCACCCCCCAACCCCGTCAGGACCTCTCCTGACACCCTGAGGCACCAGTCACAGCTACAACTGTTCAACATGTTCAAATCTGTCCACTCTAAGAGATGTCAAGGGTCATGAAGGCAGGAGTTTTCTCCTAGAATCCCAGTGCTGAGCCCAGCACATAATAAGGGCTTCATTAACATTGGTTGGGTGGATGGATGGATGGCTAGATGGACGGGTAGATAGATAAAAGGATGAATGCATGAATGGATAGATAGATAGATAGATAGAAGGATGAGTGGATAGATGGATGGATGAATGGTTGGACTGATGGATATATGGGTGGGTTGGTGGGTGGATGGATGGATGGTTGAATGGTTGGATGGATGGATAGATGGGTGTGTGGATGGTTGGATCTCCATAGGCACTAAAGAGCACAGGGAGAATTCTATGGGTTCTAAGAAAGCATCTCTGGACTCTCGCAAACATCTGTTTAAGATAAAAAGGACATAGGGAGCACCCCCTGAGGGGTCTCTGACTGGAATCTGAGATGGGTGCTTTATCCCTTGTGGAGGCTGAAAGCCAGTGAGTTCCCAACTCCCAGGACGCCCTTCTCGAATCTCTGAGGAGAGACAGTCTCTGAGGTGCCCCAGCTCAGCCCCTGGGCAGGTCCTGCCACTCTCCACCAAGCGTTCCTTCTGGGTACTGGGCCCTTACCATCCGCCCAGAGCGCCAGGAGTCGTGGCTCCAGTGGGGAGTGGAGCAGAAGGGGGACTGTCCAGCCCCCTCCCTTCGCTGGGGAGACTGACGCATGGTCCACACCGTCTCCTGGGGAGCCCAGGAGCCCCAGGAGCCCCCGGCCACCTGCTTGTTCAGTGTCACCCTGTGCTGGCCCCTTCCTTGTCCCTGTATCACCTCCCCTCCCAAATAAGCTGCTTGTCCCAAATCCTTGTCTGGGGTGTACTTCTCAGGAACCCCAGCCAGTGATAGCCCCGATGAGCAAAGCACGTCTGTCATCACAGGAAAAGAACTTTTAGATCCAGGGGCCTTCGATGAGTCGCCGTGCGGAAGGAGGTCGGCCATGGCCTGGACTGACTTTGGGCCCAGATCTCCTGCCCTTTCCGTAACCCCCGAGCTGAGGAAAAACAGGCGTGTAAGCCCAAGCCTGTGAGGCCAGAGACATTTTCATTTTTCCTTTCTGGTGCTTTCTGTGACACTGCTACATCACAACACAATATTTGCACTGTGAAACCCTGAAAACTGCCAAATTTCACCCAATTTGGTTGAATGTTCTCGAGGAGCTTGGCATTGTGTTAGAAACTCAGACATTCCCACGGCCCAGTTCCTATTTTAAAATTGCCTATCTATTTAAAGTTCACGATGGGGGGAATAAGAGAAAAAAGACTTTCAAAGCCAAAGGGAACATGAGAGAGGGAAAAGGAAAGTCCAGTTTGCTTCTAAAAAAGGCTGAAAATTATAACCATCCGTGGCCCCGTGTCTCAAGTCTGCGGATTAGTTTTTTCCTCTTCTGGTTGTTTGCAAACCAAAGTGGAACTTTATTATGGGATACCAAGTGAGTTTCTCAAGTTCCTGGTCCCCCAAATCTACTCACTCCACGGCGTGCCCTCACGCGGATGGGAAGGAGGACGGGCCCCCAAAGAAAGCAGCCGGTGTCTCCAAGCTGCAAGAGAACGTCGTCTCCCCTCCCCTCCCCCATGCCACCGTGCGTCCTTATTCGGGACCCAGCGACGTTGCCTGGCTCCTTTTATGAACAACAAAAGCGTGATGAAGGCAACAGGAGTCAGAAGCTATTCAGCACAGGAAGCCCCCGTATCCGGTGAGGAATAAGAAGTGCAGCGACAGGATGCGCCTTGGGTCAGGGGGCCGCGGAAAGCCCTCAGCCTTTGTGTCCTTCCCTGCGACGGAGTGTCCACGTCTGAGCCCTCGGCTCCCCTCGGAGCTCCGCCGGGACTGCCGCTGTCACCGCCGGGCCGCCAGCCTCCCACCCAGGGGAACTCGGAGACCATGATGGCCGGCTCCACCAGCCTGCTGCTGCTGCTGCTGCTGGTGGTGGTACAGCCCTGGGCGGGGGCTGCCGCTGCCCAGGAGGCCGTGGTCTGCGCGGGGGCTGCCTGCTACACAGCCCACAGGGTCAAGCTGAGTGCGGACGACGCCCAGCTCCGCTGCAGCAAGAAAGGGGGCAACCTGGCCACGGTGAAGAGCGAGGAGGAGGCCCTGCACGTCCAGGGTGCCCTGGCCCAGCTCCTGCCACCGGGGGCGCCCCTGGCAGAGCGCATGGGCAGGTTCTGGATTGGGCTCCAGCGAGACAAGGGCAAGTGCCTGGACAGCAACCTGCCCCTGAAGGGCTTCAGCTGGGTGGGCGGCGGGGAGGACACGTCGTATACCAACTGGCACAAGGAGGCCAAGAACTCTTGCACCTCCAAGCGCTGCGTGTCCCTGATGCTGGACCTGTCTGTGCCGGCCCTGGCCAGCCGCCTTTCCAAGTGGGCCGAGGGTCCGTGTGGGAGCTCCAGGTTTTCTGGGAGCAGCATCGAGGGCTTTGTGTGCAAGTTCAGCTTCAAAGGCATGTGCCGGCCGCTGACCCTGGGGGGCCCGGGCCAGGTGAATTACACCACCCCCTTCCAGGCCACCAGCTCCTCCCTGCAGGCCGTGCCCTTCGCTTCCATGGCCAACGTGGCCTGTGGGGACGGGGACGAGAGCTGGCAGCATTACTTCCTGTGCAAGGAGAAGGCCCCCGATGTGTTTGACTGGGACAGCTCGGGGCCCCTCTGTGTCAGCCCCAAGTTCAGCTGCAATTTCAACAACGGAGGCTGCCAGCAGGACTGCTTCGAGGGTGGGGAAGGCTCCTTCCGCTGCGGCTGCCGGCCGGGGTTCCGGCTGCTGGACGACCTAGTCACCTGCACCCCTCGGAACCCTTGCAGCTCCAGCCCGTGTGGAGGGGGGTCCACGTGCGTCCCTGGGCCCCTCGGGAAGGACTTCATGTGCCACTGCCCCACAGGCTACCGGCTAGACTCGACTCAGCAGGACTGCGTGGACATGGACGAGTGCCAGGACGCTCCCTGTGCCCAGGAGTGTGTCAACACCCTTGGGGGCTTCTGCTGCGAGTGCTGGGTGGGTTATGAGCCTGGTGGCCCCGGAGAGGGGGCCTGTGTGGATGTGGACGAGTGTGCCCCCAGCCACTCGCCCTGTGCCCAGGGCTGCACCAACACAGATGGGTCTTTCTACTGCTCCTGCGAGGAGGGCTACATCCTGGCCGGGGAGGACGGCACCCGGTGCGTGGACGTGGACGAGTGTGCGGGCCCGCAGGGCAGCCTCTGTGACAGCCTGTGTTTCAACACGGAGGGGTCCTTCCGCTGTGGCTGCCTGCCAGGCTGGGAGCTGTCCCCCGATGGGGTCTCCTGCACTGGGGGCCTCACATCCCTAGGACCACCAGCTGGGCCTCCCCAAGGGGAGGACACAGGAGATGGAGAGGGGAGGCTCGTGTCTCTTGCCACAACGTCCAGCCCCACCAGGGACAACCCTGAGGGCACCTCCACGGTGGCGCCCGCCGCCAGGAGACCCTCCCTCCCAGACAGCGCCCCCATCTCCCTTGCCCCACCTGACATGCTGGCCCCCAGTGGGTCCCCTGGTGTCTGGATGGAGGCCAGCACCCATCACCCCACGGCCACCACTGGCCGTGAGGCTTCCGCAGGTGAGGATTTCACCGCCAAGCAAAGCGACGATGGCACGGACGGGCAGAAGCTGCTCCTGTTCTACATCCTGGGCACTGTGGTGGCCATCCTGTTCCTGCTGGCTCTGGCTCTGGGGCTCCTGGTCTATCGCAAGCGCAGAGCCAGGAGGGAGGAGGAGGAAAAGCCGCAGGGCGCAGCCGACAGCTACGACTGGGTCCCTGAGCGAGCCGAGGGCAGGGCAACGGAGAACCCCTACAGGTGAAGGAGGCTGGGTTGCCAAGGGGGCGGGAGGCGGGATGCAGCAGGCACCGGCTGGGGTGGAGGCAGCGGCCACGGCATGCAGCAGGCAGAGGGTGAGGGGCAGGCATGGCCCAGGCTGTGGTAACCCGAGGACTGCGTGTGCTCACGGGCCGTGCCGCCCTGCCCATGGCTCGGTGCCCGTGGGTCTGTCCCCACGCCCGGGGTCCAGACGGCACAGCTGGGGCAGCAGCCTCCAACGTGTCCCCGTTTGTTCCCCACAGTCCGACGCCGGGGACAGACTGTTGAAGCTGAGGAGGCCCCAAGACACTGACAGTGACCACCGTCCTCAGAGGCAGGTGCCTGTTGGAAGCAGGACCCCCATGCTCCTGGAAGACTGGGCTGGAGTCTTAGCAAATAGTTGCCAACCTTCTCTTTAAACGCCTGGCAGCTTGAACTGTGCAGGTATCACACGCGTGTGTTGTGTAAGTGGTGGGTCCGGTGTCCTTTCAGGAATTTGATGCATGTTAACAATTCTCCCTCCCTCTCCCTGTTCAAATTCAAATGTGACTGAGTTCATTTCACCCTGATTGTGGATTGGGCGTGACAAGGCCGGTGTTAATGGGCTCCCTTTGAACTGCTTTGCTGCCCATGTAACCACCAAAGAAGTTGTGAACCAGGGAGAATTAGGACTGAAATGATTTGTGCCTCCTGGTGTGACAGAGGCTGAGTCGATCGACTGTTTGATTACGCAAGAAGCTCTGTTTCTGTCCGAGGGAACGTATTGAGGCTGGAGACATTCCTGGGTTTCCATCTGCTTCGGTGGCGCGGAGACAGAACGTTTAGAAATCGCATCTCCTAGTTCTTCAGATTCTAGTAAGTCTTCAATTTATTTGCAGATGAAATCTGAACAATGTGGGGAAGGTTGTACGAAGTGAGTGAAAAGTGCTTCTGGAAGCTAGAGTGAGAGGGCAGAGTTTGTTTCAAAACTACTTGAATCGATTCGTCTAAATAAACGTTACTGATGTCACCACAGGCTTGACTGATGAGACAGACGCTTGTGAGGACAAAGGTCAAGGACCACTGGTCTCCGGGCCAGGCGGCCCCATGTCCCCGTTGCTGTCCTGCCCCCTCTGCAGCTGCCTGGGCTTGGATGCCCTGATGGTTTCTGGAGGATGTGGGCGAGCTGCTGGGCTGAGGTTTAAACGTGTTGTCATAAGCCTTTAGCACAGTTCACGGTGGCTGGTGCCTCCTGAGAGCTGATCCTGGCTTGCGGCCGTAGCACCACCAAGTCAGGACTAGTCCCGCGGGTGCTGGCCCAGAGCTGCCTACGGCACAGGAATCCCCTGGCTCTTTTCCTTAAAAAAAGGGGGCGAGAGGGGAGAGGGCAAGAACGAGAGAATAACTACGATCTTGTGCAACCGCAGGCACTGTGCAACCGCAGACACTGCTCACAGCCGTTTTAATTTATAGTCTTGTGTTTAAGTGCTCACTTGCGAAGATTTCCCACAACTAAGACTGTTGTCGGTGGCTCTCTGTACCTGCCAGTTCTGCCTGGGTGCCTGGAAAGCAGCCCGGGTTCACTGCAGGCCAGAGCCCTTAGAAGCTGCCTGAGCAGCACGGGAGGCCCGGGCACCCAGAGGGCACGGAGGCTCGGCCGCTGTGGCACAGGACAGAGAGAGGGAACTTGCCAGGATCCACACTCCGCCCCAGAGGTCGGCACTCTGCGTGCACGGCCTTCCAGAGCCAAGGAAATGCCCTTTTGCCAGTTTTGAAATGTAGGTGCTATAGCTCCGTTTCGGAAGAAAAGAAAATGGAACCTGGAGGGGGTTGGGGGAAGGAAGGAAGGATAGAGGCCTGATAGGACCCAGGAGGGGGTTCGAAGTGTCTGCTTTTTAAAGCCACCTAATATTCTGCAATTCCCACTCGGAACACTGGGGTTTAGCACTCCAGGGGGCGAAGGCTGTGTCCCTCGGCCCCGGTGTGGTGTGCCGTGCGGCGCTGACCGTTGGGCTGCTCGTGGCAGTGTGTGCACTCCGTGGCTGGTATCTGCACTTGCAGGAGGTGCTTTCCTCTAGGGCTTTATGGCCCTCACCCTTGTCACTGGGGCGAGGGGGACATTGCTAATCCAAGGCTGCCCCTGACCCCCGTGGGCCCCTGGCTTTGAATTGGCTGAGGTCACCGACGTGCCCTTGGTTTCAGTGTTCATTTGGTTTCTCCTACAGCCCAGCCCCATTTGGTCTCCGTGTTTGAATTCTTCTCTGGTTGGGGTGGGGAGGTGAATATTCAGCCCTGTCCCTCCTCCCACCCACTGCGACATCCCCCCGGGGGCGGGTGGGGAGAATTGGGTGGATAAATCACAGTTTCTCCAAATCCCCTCCGTCAGAGTCAGCCCCTCTGCAGGCGAGTGGGGTCTACCTGCCTTCACAGCCACAGCCCAGCAGTGGCCGCAGTCCCCAGACTGGACCACCTCAGGCAGTGACTCTGATGAAAAGCCTCAAACAGAGGGTTTCTTCCATTGAACACGGCTGTCATTTTGTGCCAGGGTATTTGAATCCTTGTTTTGGGAGCTCAGGGCCAATTGACAAAGTATCCATTTATCCAGAGGCCCAGGTGGCTCGGCCGTGACATCCAGGGAAACGGACAGATGGACATGGGGAGAGGTGGGCTCTGCTACACAGAGATTCCTCCAGCCGTGACCCTGGGCTGGACAGGGGCAGACCAGGCACTGTTCTGTCCCTGATTCCCTGACCTGCTGAGAGGCAGAGCAAGCTGAGTGTTGGGGTCAAGGAGAGGCTCCCCTTGGCAACAAGTTCAAAGACAATTTGGACTTTCCTCCAAAGAATTTCTCATGGTTCACTAATTTTATATTCGGGACAAACTCACCACCTCCTCAGGAGATAATGTAAAGGGGGGATGTCTCCCTAAACACACCCATTCCTGAATTTCAGGGATGATCGCTGCGATCACTGCTCTTTTCTCTCATTGGCCATTTGGAGGGGCTGATGCAGGAGGACAGTCCCCTGGGGAAGCCGAGAGTAGACGGTCAAGGGCGGGGCAATTCTTCAAAATCACCTTGGGCGTGGAGGACCTGGTGAGTGTCCTTTGTGCGATGAGCCACAGCTGCTCCACAGTGTGGCCTTGAGGCAGAAGCAGCTGTGCTGGTGTCCCTTTTGGTGCCTGAGCCATGTTCCCAGCGGCATTAAGTGGGTGAATTTGCCAGTTCTGGCTTGAGGCTGGGAGGGATGCAGGCTGCGGTCACCACCAGGCCTGGTAAGGCCATCTCAGGCCTAAGTGCCTGTCAAGGAGAGACAAGCAACCTCACCTAAAGGCTCGTCCTCACATCTTCCCCATGATCAGGCAAGAAAGTGGAATAAAAAATTAAACATGTATGTGTGTGTGCTTGTGTACAGCGTGCAGGAGGAGCTGAATTGGGAATGAGTCTCTCTCTTGCACACACATGTGTAGCTGCATCTTTTATGTCCTGGTCATGAGCACTCATTTGAGCACATTGTGAGGGGCCTGGATTTCACCCCTGAACAACCTCTGAAGGATGTGGATTTGATCATTAGCTATTTTTATTCCAAATCTCTTTCCCATATATACTTCTGTGAAAACTAAGAGAACAGAGATGAGATTTGACCCCCCAAAAAAGCACTAAATTCAAAATGACACAGTTTTAAAAATTTAATTTAATTTAATTTAATTTTTTATTTATTTATTTTTTTGCGGTACGCGGGCCTCTCACTATTGTGGCCTCTCCCGTTGCGGAGCACAGGCTCCGGACGCGCAGGCTCAGCGGCCATGGCTCACGGGCTCAGCCTCTCCGAGGCATGTGGGATCTTCCCGGACCGGGGCACGAACCCGTGTCCCCTGCATCGGCAGGCGG
>NW_006785617.1:259853-276427 GCF_000442215.2 Lipotes vexillifer
GACTCTCAACCACTGCGCCACCAGGGAAGCCCCACAGTTTTTTTTTTTTTAAAGCAAATCTAGGAAAGCCTTTTCCTATTATTTTTCTTCTTAGCTTCTCCATTGTCTAAACCAGGAAAACAGGAAAGCATTGCTTTCTAGCAGCTGCAAAATGGTGTAATGTCCCCTACATATTTCCATCCCTGAAACAATAGGTTTAGCATGGGAATCTGAGATATAAAATCCCCAAAAACATCTGTCCCTCTCTGGCCGCAAAACCCACTGCTTAAATCTGTGTGGTTTGTGGCATTTGTCAACCAAAAAAAAAGAGGATGATAAAATTCTCCACATGTTCGATAATCAAGTACCTTACCCCATTCCAGATTCCAGGGACTAATACTCACCGAAGTGCTTTTTTAAAAAAATGCAGTGTGTTTTGGTCTGTTCACGGAGATAATGCCCATCCGTTTTAGGAAGAAATTTTGGAGTTCCTTTCTCGCATTGTTCCTCTTATCTGCAAGGGGGCAAGTGTTTCCTTTCAGCAGATTTTGCCCACTGTTCCCCTGGCCTGAAGCTCTTTTTGCATATTTGGCTTAAGCTTGAAATAGATCATAGGCGAGGCCTGGCTTGGCGATATTAGATGCAATGATATTAGATATTAGATGTAAATGTCAGCAGTCCCTCCATGAGCGCTAAATGAGAATGTAAGTCTTTTTGGATGTGTGTATTTGAAGTTTGTTCCCCTGATGCTGGAATCATGGGCTTTGTATGTGGGGTTATTTCACCCCAGGCCGGGGGAGGGTGGGTTGCACGCTGTGCTGCCCTCAGGCCTCTGAGAAGCTGAGTGGCGCCTCCGGTCAGCCTCAGAAGTGGGTTGTCATCCTTTGTGCTTTGTTATGCACCTAGCCTAATAAACTCCGATATACATTGCTGTCAACATGTTTTAATATGTTTCATAACAGCTCAAAATACACAGCAGAAACTACATTCAAATGTATCTGTGTCCCTTTTCAGAGATACCTTGACGGCTTGCCTCCTTACCCACTGGAGGTGACACTAGCCCCAGGGCACCTAGGTTGGGGGAGACCCGGGGGGCACCCAGGCCCACGTCTGTGCTTCCAGACGCCGCCCTCTGATCCTGAGCCCGTGCTCCACGCCGCCACCTCCACCGTCCGATTCCCTGCATCTTTTTTTTTTTTTTTTTTTTTTTTTTTTTTTTTTTTTTTGTGCTGTGTTGTGTCTTCGTTTCTGTGCGAGGGCTTTCTCTAGTTGTGGCGAGCGGGGGCCACTTTTCACCACGGTGCGCGGGCCTCTCACTGTCGTGGCCTCTCTTGTTGTGGAGCACAAGCTCCAGATGCGCAGGCTCAGTAGTTGTGGCTCACGGGCCTAGCCGCTCTGCGGCATGTGGGATCTTCCCAGACCAGGGCTCGAACCTGTGTCCCCTGCATTGGCAGGCAGATTCCCAACCACTGTACCACCAGGGAAGCTCCTCCCTGCATCTTTTTAGTTACATGGGTGACACCTGGTGCAGGATTAAACGTGTCTAATTGGTGTGATGTGTAAACACCGTTCTGTAATGATCATAGGAGCATTTATCACCACTTGGTCAGCAAACCTTTTCCAGTTTATTTAACTGATTGGACAGACCAACTGGCTTGCTCCTTGCTTGGCTGCATAAACGTCACCATGACTGGAGGCTGGGGCAGCAGATGGTGGTTGATTCCCTGTCCACCTGCTTTTCAGATTGTGTACTTGGTAAGAACAGGGCTTACGGAGGATCAAGGGCTCTCCAGTGATGCTAATGGCCCGGACACTTGTGATAAACAGTCATTACTGGGGTCCAATAAAGCTGATCCTTGAGCTGTCTAGTCACTAACAAAATCCATTTGGAAGTTATATCTTAATATGAAGAACCATGGCTGACCCCACCACAACGTACACACTCGCACAGAGACATGCACCACAAACACAGAAACGCAATGGCCCCCACAGACACAAAGAGACACACAAACACACACAATCCTAACATCCTCTGTTTCATACTGAAAAACCTGAGGCCACGGTTTCCTGATTTATGGGAAAAGCCCATGAACAAAAATGCCACATTTTAGCGGCGAGTCCTCTTAGTGACTTAAAACGACATAAATGCTAGGAAATCTTTCAAATACGATTCATTCACAAAAAATTCGATTTATACAGAGTTATACCTACTGCACAACGCAAGTATATCTGTGACAGAGAACACGTAGATTAAAATGAAAGACCAACATACACATCACGTACCTTCCATGGCTTTAACATGGATTGAATGACTATGCCCCGTTTTCAGCTGACTCCTAAGTCCATTCAGTAAGAGGAGACAGAGACAATAAACCCCAAACCAAAAAGCCTCAGCTCAGTCTCTCCTTGAAATATATTGTGACATTACAGTTGCTTAAAAAGAGAACCATGTCTCATCCCCTTTTCACCCTGGCTCATCCTTTTCGGAGGAAATGAAGGTCAGGTAAGCGGTGAAAAGTGAAAAAAGAGGCCCAGAGTGAAAGGTCATGGAGAAGCCCCGAGGCCAGCAGCCACTCCAGGGAACTTGACCCGAGGGTCCGCTCTTCACTTCGCAGGTCTGAGCAAACCCTCCCAAGTCTCCAGGAGCCCACAGCCAGAGTTCCCCATGTGCTGCCACTCGGGTTCTGTTTGTTGGGTTTTTTATTTGAGGTTTGTCACCATTGACTTGGATGTTAGTCCTCCCTTGTGGTAGAAATTGGTCCATAGAATTCAACTGCATGGAGGGAAGGAGGGGAAGAATGGAGGATAAACAGAGAGGGAAGAAAGGAAGGAGAGGGAGGGAGGGAAAGGGGGCAGGGGATGCTCAGATGAAGGTCAAGGTGAAGGTCATCGGGCCCCAACTGCACATCTTGGCTTTCAGTTTGAGACAGTGCAGGGCTGTTTTCCCTCTGTGCCATCTCTAACCTCCTGGGTCACATGGTGGAACCGCTGAGCTGCATTCTGCTGATCCCGGTGGAGGACCAAAACCCTTCGCATTGTGCTCTTGTCACCTTTCCCTGAAAAGCACTGCTTATCTCGTCCCCTTCACGTTTCACACTTGTCCGCATCATTGATATCACAGAGTCTTAAGCTGGGTCCACGATGTCTGCTCTGTTGAGCTCCTTCTGAGTTCAAATATCCCATGAAAATAAGGAGACTTGTGAGGTGGAGGAAAATAATTGTGCCTCTTACCTTCTTTCTCCAGGGTCTTCCTTTGCCAAAAAGATTATGTCCCAAACCTAAGTGTTTCTCTTCCTTGTCAAACCCGTCATCTACGCACCCGAGAGTAGTGCTCCTGTGTGTCCCAGCCCTCACCCTCATGGTCAAGGTCAAGGTCACAGTGTGTGTGGGGTGCAGTCCTGCACACCCATCACACCAGTTTGTCCATTATCTTTGTCCAAGTCATCGTCTCTCATGGGGTCAGCTTTGTCACTTCTTGTACTTCTGTCTGCTTTGTCTTCTCCTTAAAGCTGTGCCGTTGGGTGATTGAAGTGCGTTTGGCATATTGCTTTCTTTACCAATATGAAATATAACTTTTTGGACATTTTCAGGTCAAGTTATATTTTGTCTAACCCTTGAGACTGATATACCTAATTTGTGGCATTTTATGAATACAAACATTTTCAGGTAAAATTTTGTTTTCTGCTTTCTTTATGTTTGTCTCTCTATGTGTTCCCATCCTGCCTGCCCTGGGTCCTCTCTCTCCATCGTAGGAGCCTAGAGCCCCTGCAGGGCCTCAGCCCAGAGGGTCTGAGTGAGTAGGTCTGGGCTGGAGCCCGAGAATCTGCATTTCTGGCAGGCTTCCAGGGGAAGCTGCTATTGCTGGTCTGGGGGTCCACCAGGAGGGCCTCTCCTTTATCCACTTGGGGGCAGTTTTCTCTCATTATTGGGAGCATTCCCTCCTGACCATCCTCTTGACTCTCTTATTCTGGAAGTGGTTTTGGGTGGTCCTCCTCCCTGTGTCCCTTGATTTTCCTCCGCTCCTTGTCTTTCTTCCATCTGGAGGTGGCTGTGAAATCGCACCTTCCCTCCAGCCCTCCCAGTGGCCCTTGCCCTTCCCAAAAGCGCTGGTCACCTTCTAACACGGTGTATCATCTCCTCCAGTAATTATGATTTATTATTTACTGTCTATATTTATATATATGTAAGCTCCTCCAGGGCAGAGTTTTGTTGTTGGTTGGTCCCTGATACACCCCAGGCCTGGCACACAGTGGTCCCTCAATAACTGTTTGTCGGATGCATGGCTGCCCTGGGGCCCCTGGGGAAGAACAGCAGCCAGGGGGAGACAATGCCACACCCATAGGGCCCTATTTTAAACCCTGATGCTGGCCGTGGCCTCCTCTCCGACCAGAGTCCACTAGCTGCCCCTCCGCTGTCTTCTCACCCCGCCCCATCTCCGGCAGAGGGCACTGCACACACTCAGGGCGTCCCTACTACTCTTGGACAGCTGCTCTCATATCCATCTGGTCTCCAGGCTCCCTTTGTTCCAGAAGCAGACCTGGAGACAGGGATTCTAGTGCAAGTAGTTTATTGGGGAGGACAGCGTTAGCGGTAGAGTCACAGGGAGGTGATACAACCGTGGAAACTCTGGGAATGTATTCTACACGAGGGCCAAGGGAACCGGGGTCTTGATACACCAACTGCCGCCAATAATGGATGGGGCTGCTGCAGGGTGATGGGTAATTCCCGGCACTTCCAGAGGGGCCTCCACTCTTGGGATGGGAGAAGACTTCAGGTACAGAGACGCAGACATGGGAGGATGGAATTTGACCTGACCACAGTGACAGTCTCAGGGCTGTGGCTGGGCCCCTGGTCGCATCCTCACCTGTCCCCCGCACCTGGCTGAGACAGACCTTCCTTCCTCCACAAGTCACACCAGATTTCTTCAGGAGGCAGCTGAGTCCCTGAAGAGAGAGTTCTCTTTCCAGATTTCTCTGATGGCCCCGTCCCTTTGTTCTTGGCGTGATTGCTCAGTGTTCCCGCGTCTGTCTTCTTGCAAGGCTGGGAGGCACCTGAGGGAAGGGTGAGCCTCACACAGAGCTTTATACACAACCAGGTTTCAAATGTTGTCAACGTAAGGCCACTTGGATAGATAGTTCACAGGACACGTTACTAAAGCAATGTGGCAGGAAAATTCACCAAACTTTTATTACTACAAGATAGAAAGTGGTATGTATTTATTGGGAAACAGCCAGTATCACTCTGCCCACTTTATAGGTGAGGAACCAGAGGCACAGAATAGTTGCTAAACTTGTCCACGGTCACAGCTGACAAGTGGTGAAATAGGGACTGTGAAATCCTGCGGCCTCACCACATCACTAGGCCTCACTGCCTCTGACTAAGCGCAAAAGTGTCAACCAGCAGCCCGTGACGAGACAGGCTGGAAGGTGGAACACTGAGCAATGATGGGTATTTCTAATAATAGCTTATGTCCAAATGAGCATCCCTGTATCGCTGCGCTTGTGTATTCCCCCAACCACACACGCATGTGCACACACACACATACACACACGTACTGCTCAAAAGCTCTCTGCCATCCCCAGAGAGCTTGTGCACATGAGACCCGCCATGATCCGAGGGCGCATCTTGTGTCTGTGCCCTCGTTGACCCCGCAGGGGCCTTCCCGGTTCTATCTTGGTCACAATGGTACATTCGTGTGTCGTGGAGGAGGAGGCGTGGCTGTATCCTGCCGTCAGAGGTGACTTCTCCACTGGACCTCTTGTGCACAGTGATGGGAATGTCAGAGGTGCACCTTCATCAGAGACAGCTGGCTAGTTTCTTAAAAAGTTCAACATACACATATGACCTACCAGTTAGACGTTTACTCAAGGGCAATGAAACCAGGATCCTCACATTCTTGGCCACAGGTATTCACAGGAGGTTTATTTACAGAGCATGGACCTGGACGCACCTTCTGTGCCCAGTCTTCTCTCTACCTCCCTCCAGGGCAGCTCAGGAATCATGAATCCCCTTCATTTTCCTGGCCTCCATCCAAAGATGCACATACCTCATGAAGAAGTGGTCTCCCCGCCACCCCCTCATCTGCTCCATGCCCACTCCCCCCCCACAACACCATGCTGAGTATTCTCTTTTCAGATTCACAGTGTCCTGTTCCTTCTCTTATCCCCCTCCTTCAAGTCATCTAACTGCATTTCCCTCTGAGCAATGGCCAAAACCTACCCTTGGTCTTCAGGCCCTGCACTTCTAGGGAAGCATCTTTTACTATGGGAACAACCGTTCATGTTATTAAAATTCATAGGTAAGAACAACTTTGGAAAAGCTCCTGGGCGCTGCAGATGCCAGGTTTCAAGTGAGACCAGTGTCTGAAGTAATGTCATGGCCTTTCTTTAAGAGGCTTTTTCAGAGGGGACCAGATGCCCAGAATGGCTTTGATGTTCAGAGACTGGATTTGGTGTTTAATGGTTTGAGGCTGAAATGAAATGCTGTTTGTTAACTTTAGTTACATGCTGAACGTTCTGCAACATGAGGCATTTACCCTTTTTTGAGCATAGGAAAAGATGATTCATTTGGGCCTTGTTATTTCAAAATTTGGAGTCGCGTGGTCTGGAATCAGCTCATGCATTAGCTTAACATACAAGAAAACAAACCAGAATGAATGAATGAATAAATAAATAAAGTTTTGCTGGGGGAAATGAGGTTCATAAGAGATTTTTAGCTGAGCTGTTTAGCCTACAAAATTCATCTTCTGGTGCACTTATCCCAATGTTTACATCCATCTGTGTCGAATAGATAGAATTACAAATATTCTCACATGAATGCAAATGAATCAATATCTGTTCTGGGTATTTTATTCTGTTTCTACTTTTATGTTAAGTGAACCTGTGGTACTTAGTGGTGAATTCGCCTGCCCATAATAAAGCCTGATTAGCATAAGGCTTATTTTCTCACATGACAAAGGGTCCAGAGATGGGAAATCTCAGGGTGCCACAGCTGCTGTCAACTGCCTTCCATCTTTCTGGTCCTTCATCACCAGCCTGTGGCTTTCATCCTCATGTTTACCACATGCCCCTACAAAGACAGTCCTTTTTTTCTTATTTATAGGCAGAGAAATGTACCAATCCCAACTCTGCAATTTGCTGAGTTGTGGTAAGTGTACATACCACCCCATAACAATGGCTCCAATCAAGAGGACCCCCTACCACCCAGCGGGTCCCCTGTGCTCCTCCCAGTTCATTCCCACCCCCACTGCATAGACCAACACCACTTGGCTTCCCATTACTATCCATTCCATTTGCCTGTTCTAGGCATTCGAGTTGATGGAATCAGAGTTCATCGGGTTCAAGCCGGTTGTTTTGTTACTTGTTTTCTGCCTTTTCTACTTTTTTTGTTTTTCTTCTGATTCTTTTTTCTTCTTTTATTTTTGGTTCATCAAGTATTCTTTTTTTCACTACTAGACTTCATTTTTTGAGTAGTTTTAGGTTTACAAAAGAATTGAGTTGAAAGTACAGAGAGCTCCCATATAACCTCTCAACACTTTACAGTTTCCTGTTATTAGGATTTGGCTTTGGTGAGGTACATAGGGTAAAATGATGAGCCAACATTGACACATTATTATTAACTAAAGTCCGTAGTTTACATTAGGGTTCACTCTTTGTATTGTACATTCTATGGGTTTTGAAAAATGTATCATGACATGTATCCACCAGTGCAGTATCACACAGAATAGTTTCCCTGCCCTAAAACCCCCAGGGATCCACCTGTTCACCTCTTCCCCCCTTCCCCAAAACCCTGGCAACCACTGATCTCTCACTGTCTCCCTAGTTTTACCTTTTCTAGCATGTCATACATTTGGAATCATACAGCATGTAGCATTTGCAGATTGGCTTAGCAATATGCATTTAAGGTTCCTCCATATCTTTTCATGGCTCAATAGCTCATTTCTTTTTTGGTTCGAATAATATTCCACTGTCTGGATGTACCACCATTTATTTATCCATTTACCTACTGGAGGATATTTTGGTTGCTTCCAAGTTTGGGCAGTTATCAATAAAATTACTATAAACATCCATGTGTTTGTGTGGAAGTTTTTAATTCATTCGTGTGAATACCTAATAGTGTGATCACTTTATATTATAAGAATATGTTTAGTGTTGTAAGAAATTACCAAACTGTCCTCCAAGGTGGTCGAACCATTTTGCATTCCCGTCAGCAATGAATGAGAGTTCCTGTTGCTCCACATCCTCCTCAACATTTGGTATTGTCAGTGTTCTGGATTTTGGCCATTCTAATAGGTATGTAGTGGCATCTCATTTTTGTTTTAATATGCCTTCCCTGATGACATGATGTGGAGCATCTTTTTATATGCTTATTTGTCATCTGTGTATCTTCTTTGGTAAGGTGTCTGTTAAGGTCTTTTGCCCATTTTAAAATTGGGTTGTTTTCTTATTGTTGAGTTTTAAGAGTTCCTTTGTATATGTTGTGTACCAGTCCTTTATCAAAAATTTTTTTGCAAAGATTTTCTCCCAGTCTGTGGCTTATCTTTTCATTCTCTTAATGGGTTTTAGTTGCCCCACACCTTGCGAATTGCGAGTGTACTGAGGAGAAAGTATGAATAAACATGGATCTCACCCAAAGTGGCTTCCTTCTTTGAAGGGTTAAATCGCTGCAGTTTCTGTCTGATTCTGGTCACTACCCAGTGTCTTCAAATAGTTGTTTTTTATATTTTGTCCAGAATTAAAAATTTCTTTTTTACCAGAAACAGATCTTATACTTGTCCTTTTTGAAGGATCCTCCAGATAGCCCACCAAGCAGTTTTAAAAAATATCCCATTGGCTAAAATTGGACAACATGACCGTCTCTAGACTGACCACTGGGAGGGTCCTTAGAGAACAGGCCTGTGAGGGGGTGTAGATGGGGGAGGGGTCAGTCAACCAAGAGTGTCTGCCTCGCTGCCATTTAAAACACTCTCTAATTCAGACTTCTCATATTTTCCAGACCCACTTTCCTTCCTCACCCAGCAAGACAAACACATGCTCCTAGATTTCATCTAAATAACTGGGGTTTGACACAGTAATTTTAGATTAAAACTGAAGATGAACCCATTAGTTTTGTGTGACCTTGGTGTGCAGATTCTTGAAGATGATCATATGTCTTCATAAGCTTGAAGTTTTGAGGGCCCTGGATCCTCATAACAATTTTCTGGACATTGAGGCTTGGATATCAGTATAAACAGAAGTGTAATTGCTGACAGCAGCACACACAGCAGCAGCTGTTTTCTGGAGCAAATAACTCGGTACTTGCCCCATGGACCTGCCTGCTTCCCCTGCCCATCCTGGTGTCCGTGAAGCAGATCCAGAGGTTCAGAGTAGCCCTAGGACCCAGATTTTGTCATCTAACCCTAGGATGTAGGTTTTATCCTCATTTTGAGAAGAGAAGTTGAGTTTCAGAGAGCTTTTCTATCATAGGAACAGAGCTAAGAGTAGTCATATTTGTTCAAGTTCATCTTATGCGCCCAACATTGTGCTAAAATACTAACTTTCTGTCCCTTTTGTTGACCTCTGGTTTGAGGGATGTGACCTCATGAACACACAGAAGGTACTATTTAATGATGACATTTGACTAAAAATAAGAATCAGGCTTTGAAATTTAAGTAAATTAGACCAGATAAATGGCAGTCCAGGAAGCTACACTCCAACTTATTCAAGTTTGCACCAACTGGGCAGGTGGCTGGCTGCATGAAACAGAAATCCGATTACAGTGGAGGAACCAAATAGAGATTTATTTGTCTTCCATGATGGGAAGTCCAGAAGTTGATGGTCCAAGGCTGGGACTCTGAATTCTTGATGCTCTTAGCATCCTGGATCCTTTCAACCTTCCTGCTTTTATCCCAATGTGTGACTTTCAGCCTCCTGATCATGATGCCTGCTGCACCTTCTTTGTGGCAAAATTCTACAAATTCCACTTAGCTTGGCTTAAAAATATATTTCCATGACCTCATCAGAATAAGATTTGTGTTAGCTGTGCCCCTGCAAGCAGGAACTGTTGTTGCAGGTCCATGGATGTGTTGGCGGGGCCAGGACCCGGAGTGGACGGCCCAGGAGAAGGATGAGGATGAGGATGAGGATGTGATCAGAGCCTTGGGGCCACAACATCTACATGGTGAGCCAGTGGTTCTCATGCCTGTGCATCAGAATCCCCAGGAGGGCTTGCCCAAACCCAGATGGCTGGGCCTAAGCCCTGGAGTTTCTGTTTCAGGAGATCTGGGCTGGGCTCAGGAGTCTGACAAGTCCAAGGTGACAAATGGTGTTTACAGAGAGAAGACGTGACACTGATGCTGCTGATCTTGAGGGCTCCTTTCCACAAACTTGAGCGGGTCAGTGAACCTCCGTGGGGGGCCAGGGAAGGAGCTGGTTCGATGTGAGGTCTCAATGAGGCCATTATGCTGCCCGGCTGGGTCCTTTTCCAGCACAACCACGCTGAGGGAGTGTGTGCGCCCCTTGTCTCTGGGATCTGGTCAAAGGCAGATTCTGATTTGGGAGGCACAGGGTGGGGGCAGAGATGCTGCATTCTAACCAGCCCCCAGGTGAGGATGCTGGTCTGGGACCTCATGTTGGAGGGACAAGGCGGCTGCTTGGCTAACAGATCCCTTCCTCTCTTTCTGCCTGTTTCCGATCCCAGCTGCCTCTCACTCGGCCAGAGGTGGTGATGCACGAACAGTCTGGGGCAGGGTGTCGACATTTTTGTCACTTCTACTGAGCTCTGGGGACTGACTCATTTAAATGACATTCTTAACTCTCTGGAAAGATGCAGGGCCAGAAATGGAAATGGTGGCAAATACTTTCTGGGAAACAGGAAGCCAAATATATATTTTTTCAACCATTATTTTCCCCTGATTTAGAGATTGCTTAACTCCCCATGAAATACGACTTTGAGATTACAGGATAAAATACAAAAATGATGTCCAAGCTCAAGACCATAGGAAAACAGCAGAAGAGCAAACACTGTGAGAAAACAGAGTCATAGTTTCTCTGTAGCATATTTTAAGTTCTGGGTTTACATGTTATCAGCAGTGTGTATTTATCCTGGTTGTGGTAGGACCAGCTGGAGTTTTAAATATGCACCATGGACGATGCTGCCAGGATTCTCTCCTGCATCTGTTGACTCCGAATTCTTCAGTGGCCAGCTGGCCATCAGGAGCATAAAAGTGACGTCCAGTTCCAAGGAGGAAGCATCCTTCCTCATTGCCTGTGGAACATGAGATAAGTCTGTCCCCTTTCCTGGGGGGTCCTTTGAGGGACTTCCGAAGGCTGGGTCTTGCTAAATGTCCCAAAAGTCCCATCCAAAGGAGAAAAATCTCTAAAGAGAAGCCTTTGCCAGTGCTTCTCTGGGATCTGGCTTCAGAATTATTCCCAGTCTGGAAAGCATTCCCAGTGGTTTGGGTATGGGTGAATGCTTCCCCCTCCTTTGGTGGGTGGGCTGGCTCTGGGTGCAGGTGAGTGGGGTCAGGTACTCCCAGCGGGAAGCCACTCCCTTCCCCTCTTCCCACAGAGCTAGACAGAACCCCAGGCACCCCCAGGCCCGTAGGTGGAAGCGGGATTTCTGAGTGATGAACTCAAATATTGGCAGCCCCTTACCCCAGAGTAGAGCTCCCTCCCCACAGCTGCTCTCTGTGACTCCTTCACTCCCCCGGGGGGGGGGGGCCCAACTGCCCAAGTTTCAGATTTTCTCAGTCTGTTCCCCCGGCAGTAGCTGGTCTGCAACCCTGGTTGATGAAAATAGGCCGTGTACCTGCACCAGCATCTGTGAGTCGCTGGAAAATGTCAATAATAAAAGGACAACTAACCCAATTAAGACACAGGTAAAGAATCTGAATAGACATTCAACTAAAGAAGACATACAAATGGCCAATAAGCACATGAAAAGATGTTCAACATCATTAGCCACCAGGCAAATGTAAATCAAACCACACTGAGAAACCAGTTCACTCTCACTAGGATGGCCAGAATAAAAAAGACTATTCTTTCCTCCATTTAATTGTCTTGGCACCCTTGTGAAAATTAATTGACTAAAATTAAATACAAAAAGTTTTATTTTTGAGCATCTTTTCATGTGCTTATTGGCCATTTGTATATCTTCAAAGGGTTTATTTTTGGACTCTCAATTCTGTGCCATTCATTTATGTCTCTCCCTATGCCAGAACCACACTGTTTTGATTACTGAAGCTTTGTAGTAAATTTTGAAATCAAGAAGTGTGAATCCTTCTGTCTTGTTTCTCTTTTCCAAGATTATTTTGGTTATTCAGAGTCCCTTGAATTTCCATGTGAATTTTAGGATCAGCATGAAAATTTCTGTAGAGAAATCAGCAGATATTTTAATAGAGATTGCACTGAATCTGTAGATGAATTTTGGGAATTTTTCCACCTTAACCGTATTAAATCTTCCAATCCATAAACGTGGGATGTCTTTTCATTTATTTAGGTCTTCTAAAATTTCTTTCAACATTGTTTGCAGTTTTCAGAGTATACATTTTGCACTTCTGTTAAATTTATTCCTAAGTATTTCATCCTTTTTTAATGCTATTGTAAACGGAATTGTTTTCTAATTTCATTTTCAGTTTGTGCATTGTTAAAATGCAAGTGATTTTTATGTATTGATTTTGTAACCTGTAACGCTGAACTTGTTTATTAGTTCTTATAGTTTTTGAATAGTTTTCTTAGGATTTTCCATATACAAACAAGACAATATCATGAATAAAGAGATAATTTTATTTCTTCCTTTCCATTCTGGATGCCTTTTATTTGACTTCCATGTGGAACTGCCCTGGCTAGAATCTAGCTCGAATCTCCAGCACACTACTGAGTGATGTGGTGGGAGCAGGCACCTTTGTCTGGTTTCTGGTCTTAGGGGCAAAGCTTCCAGTCTTTCATCATCAACTATGGTATCAAATGTGGGGTTTGGGTAGATGCAACATATTTTCTTTTTATAAAGAATGGGCCAATAAAGTACTGTTAATTTTCACCTCACTTCTTTCTTCAAGTCTGGCTGAGAGTAAATATTTAGTAAAGCCTGCGTTCTGCTACAGTGGCAGACTGTTGTTTATTGAGTAACATTTGCTCACCAGGCATTTAATTTCCACTATTAGATTCGTATGTTGCGGCATCACCACAGAGACTTAATTTTTGTGTCTGTATTTTAACATTGTTATGGCTTATAAGCATAATGTTTTTATCTTTTAAATGTCTTTCTTCTTAATATCTAAATTATTATACTTAACATCCAGGTTAAAAATAATATTGATGTATTTATTAGTCAAGTACTAATAGTGATTATACAGTTTTTACTCTTCTTTGTACGCGGGCCTCTCACTGTTGTGGCCTCTCCCGTTGCGGGGCACAGGCTCCGGACGCGCCGGCTCAGCGGCCACGGCTCACAGGCGCAGCCGCTCCGCAGCATGTGGGATCTTCCCGGACCGGGGCACGAACCCGCAACCCCTGCATCGGCAGGCGGACTCTCACCAACTGCATCACCAGGGAAGCCCAAGTTTTTACTCTTCTTAAGGTTTTCCTTCTAGATTCTGATGGCGGTTTTCACAACAGTTACCTTGAAAACAATGATGGTTGCAAGACGGTGTTCTTGGAATCCTAGGAGAGACACTCGTGTGCCCCCACCAATGGCTTCCCTGAGGTCATTACTTGGCTCTATGTGTAGACAAGCGCCGTCCAATAGCAATTTCTGTGATGATCAAGTGTTTTCTCGGTAATGTTCAATTTGTAGTCACGAGCCTGTGGGGTACTTGACATGTGGCTAGTGAGACTGAGAAACTGAATTTCTAACTTTAATGTAATGAGTTTTAGTTTAAATAACCACAGGTGATTATGGCTATTGCATTGGACAGGGTATGCACCCCTCTCCACCCTGTCCTGTGTCCTCAGGTGCTAGTGACAGCCTTTTCCACCCCGGGGGGCCTGGGGCTCTTATCACCAGCAACAATTGGGAGTCAGTCCCCACTTCTCACAGTCCCGAAGCCCTGAGCACCTGGAATTGTGCATTTCCACACATCGGTTTTCTCCTTCCCCACGGGAGACGCTTAAGTTCTGAGTCAGAGCAGGGACAGCTACCCACGTGTTCTGGAGAGAAACAGTGCCAAGCAGGGTCTTCATCAGGGGACCTAGGGGTTAACAAGTCTACGAGCAGGTGTTCATGTTAGAACTAGAAAGTTCTTTTTTACGTCTCTTAAGAAAAAAGCTGCTTGCCACACTTGATAAAGCTCTTTGGCTAAGGGTGAATCAGCTAGAACCCATCCGTGAAGTGACCCAGCCTGGTGGCGGCCAGACCTGACGCTTGAACGTCCCTCAACTCCTTTAAGGGCTGGCACGGGCTCAGAGGGCCCCGCCCTTCGTTTATGGCTTTGTCTCGCCCTAGTCCTGAAATCCTTTGTAAATGCTGAACAAAGGGTGTGGCTGGTCCGGTCCCCTTTCCCGTCTCACGCGCCCACCTCTGAGGTCTCTGCAGGGGCTAGTTCCAGCCGGTGTCTGGAGGCCCCGCCCCGCCCCGGGCCCGTTGCACCGAGACAGCCTCTCCAGGGCGGCCAGAGTCGTGACCCCTGACTCAGCTCTGCAGCCAGTGGCATGTCAGGCCGGCGCCTGCCCCGTCCCCACCCTGGGCTGCGCGGCTCTCCGATCTGGGGGGTCTTTCCTTCCTCCTCTTGGAGAGGCAGTCGCTCCCACTCCGGGGAGCCTCAGACCTCGGTGTCCCTTTTCGTGGGGTGCCGGGGGGGCAGCGGGATATTCAGGAGGCTCTGCGCCCGCGGGCAGGCGTCAGGGAGTGCAGGGGACCACAGTGCCTCCCCCCTTTCGCTTTCGGAGTGTCCCCGCCCCGCCCCCTTGGTCACTGCGGTCAGTGCGTCCGCCGGCAGGTGCTTGTCTTCCGCAGGTGAAGACACCACACTCTCCTGTTCTTTCGCAAGTCCTGGGCTCTGCTGGGCGTGGGGGCCCGATCCGCGGGTAAGACGAGGGGTCCGCGTGTCCTGCCCTGGGAGAGGCCTCTGCGTCCCCACACCCTAACCCTTTTAGCCCAAGTTCGAGTTCACCAACGTCTTTGGTTTCGTTTAGAGTTCAACAGCGCCGCCGCCTGGCGCGTCGCAGTAAGTGACCGCGGCGGAGGATGGCGCAGGGTGTTAAAAAAAAAAAAAAAAAAAGTTTGCCCCTCACCGTTCTGCTTTGGACCCACCCCTCCGCATTCCTGATCCGAGAGTGAGCGGATTAAGGTCACGAAAGTGACAGATTCCAGTCTCCTCCCAGCGCTCCCCACCCCGCGCGTGCCCAGGACAGCCCCTCGTCTATGTCCTTTGCCGTCCAATTGGCATTTATGTGCTCCTCTGTGTCAATCTGACTGCTCAGCCAAAGGGAAAAACCCTCAAAAGACAGACCCTCACTGCGAGGGCACACCACGCGTCCCTTTGGGGGTGCGAGTTGCACTGTCCCTCTGCGATGCTGGAAGAACTCAGACCAAACAGGCTAAACTCGCTCGCCCCTACAGGGCTCGGCGGGAATTCGCCTGCCACCACTTCCGAAGGGTGGCAAGACCTTGCCGCCCTGACAGTGTGCCCACGACTTTCTCACGCGATGAGATGAGGTCTGGCCGTGGCAGCTGGCGCTCAGGGACTCGTGGGTCCCCACTTGGGGACCGGGTGTTAGGCCGGTCCTCTTTCTGTGAGCGTGGTTGCCTTAGCCACGCCCCCTGTCTCCAAGCGCCTCCTTCTCCGGAGCTAGGCGCCCTGGCCGGGGCGGGTGTGTCTCGCTCTCCCTGAGCTCGTGTTTTGTTTTTTTTTTTTGAGGAAGGCCACGCCCTAGGCAGCCCCTCCCAAAACCCTCTGGGCGGCGGGCACCTCCTCCCGCAGCCCTGCAGGTCCTGGGCGCTACGTCCCCACCTCTCATTCCAAGCCCTCCTCGCCCAGTCTCCTCTTCCCAGAGCTCCGCAATCCAGCCTTTTCCTTGAAATAGGTGGTAACAACACACTGATGAAGGAAAAGAAAGAGGACCGGAGGTTAAGGAGGGCTGCGGGTTAAGCCCCTTGTAGGGCTGCACGCGTGGGGCGGGTCCTGTCGCCGCGCTGACAGAGGTGCAGTCCTCCCGGGAGCCTGCGCTGCTGGCCCCGCCCGAGGACCTCCCAGCCGGGGCCGAGTTTACTCATCCCCGCGAGGTGATCCCGGGCGCGAGGGCGGGCGCAGGGCGTCCGGAGAACCCAGTAATCCGAGAATGCAGCATCAGCCCTTCCCACCAGGCACTTCCTTCCTTTTCCCGAACGTCCAGGGAGGGGGGCCGCGCACTTATAAACTCGGGCCCTGGCCCGCCCGCCTGTCAGAGGCTGCCTCGCCGGGGCTGCGCGACGCAGCCGTCCGGACGCGCCTAGTCCGGGACCGACGCGAGCGGCTGTAGCTGGCGGCGCCCTCCGCCTCTCAGCCCCGGCCGGGCCCCTGCGCGCGGCGTGCGGACACTATGCTCCGCGTCCTGCTCCTCGGCGTGTTGGCCCCCGCCGGCCTGGGGCTCCCGGCGCCCCCGGAGCCGCAGCCCCTCGGCAGCCAGTGCGTCGAGCAC
>NW_006785617.1:276514-278602 GCF_000442215.2 Lipotes vexillifer
TCTTCCGGGGCCCCGCGACTTTCCTCGCCGCCAGCCGGGTCTGCGCGCAGCTGCGGGGCCACCTGATGACCGTGCGCTCCTCGGTGGCAGCGGATGTCATCTCCCTGCTACTGAGTGGCGACGGCGGCGATGGCCCGCGGCTCTGGATCGGCCTGCAGCTCCCGCCCGGCTGCGGCGACCCGGGGCACCGCGAGCCCTTGCGCGGCTTCCAGTGGGTTACGGGCGACAACCGCACCAGCTACAGCAGGTGGGCGCGGCATCACGACGACGGGACGCCCCTCTGCGGTCCGCTGTGCGTCGCCGTCTCGGCGGCCGGGGCTCCGGCACCGGGAGAGCCGGCCTGGGAGGAGCTGCAGTGCGGCGCGGAGGCCGACGGCTTCCTCTGCGAGTTCAACTTCGCCGCCTCCTGCCGGCCGCTGGTTGTGGAGCCCGGCGCCGCGGCGGCCGCCGGCGTCTCCGTCACCTACAGCACCCCGTTCGGGGCCCGCGGCGCGGACTTCCAGGCGCTGCCGCTGGGCAGCTCGGCCGCCGTGATGCCCCTCGGGGTGAAGCTGGAGTGCGCGGTGCCGCCCGCTGAGGCCGAGGCGCGCTGGGGCCGGGAGGCACCGGGCGCCTGGGCCTGCAGCGTGGAGGGCGGCGGCTGCGAGCACGCGTGCAACGGGAGCGCCGGGGCGTCGAGCTGCCTCTGCCCCGCCGACGCCGCCCTGCAGGCGGACGGGCGCTCCTGTGCGGTGCCGGCCGAGCACCCGTGCCACCAACTCTGCGAGCACTTCTGCGTCCCCGGCTTCCCCGACGCGCCCACCAACTACACGTGCATGTGCGCGACGGGCTACCGGCTGGCTGCGGACCAGCACCGGTGTGAGGACGTGGATGACTGCACGCAGGTGCCCAGTCCGTGCCCGCAGAGCTGTGTCAACACGAATGGCGGCTTCCAGTGCCACTGCTTCCCCGGCTTCGACCTGGTGGACGGCGAGTGCGTGGAGCCTGTGGACCCGTGCTTCGGCACTAACTGCGAGTACCAGTGCCAGCCCGTGGGCGGAACTGACTACCTCTGCATCTGCGCCGAGGGCTTCGCGCCCATCCCCCACGCCCCGCACAGGTGCCAGATGTTCTGCAACCAGACTTCGTGCCCGGCCGACTGCGACCCCAACAACCTGGCGATCTGCCGGTGCCCCGAGGGCTACATCCTGGACGAGGGCTCCGTGTGCACGGACATCAACGAGTGCAACAACGGCTACTGCCCTGGCGAGTGCCACAACCTCCCCGGCACCTACGAGTGCATCTGCGGGCCCGACACGGCCCTCTTCGGCCAGGCTGGCACCGACTGTGACCCCATCAAGGTGAGCGGCGGCGACCAGGGCGGCGACGAGGAGGACGGCGGCTCTGGGGCGCTCCCGGGCAGCCCGACTCCCGGCGCCACGCCTCGGCCCTCGCCCCCGCCCGCGGGGCCTCTGCATTCGGGCGTGCTCGTCGGCATCTCCATCGCCAGCCTGTCTCTGGTCGTGGCGCTCTTGGCGCTCCTCTGCCACCTACGCAAGAAGCAAGGCACCTCGCGGGCGGAGCTGGAGTACAAGTGCGGGGTGCCCTCCAAGGAGGTGGTACTGCAGCACGTGAAGACCGAGCGGACGCCTCAGAAACTCTGAGGGACCTCCCTCCCTGGCCCAGGTGTTGGGTGGTCTCCCCCCTCCTGGGCCTCATTGCTCCTCCCCTCTGCAGCCTTTCTCTCCCGCTGCCCCAAAGCACCTTGGCTGGCGTGAGAACTGGAGCAGACGCGCGCTCCTCGTCTTTCTCTGCTTCTGCACGTGGCTGTGGGGGCGGCGGGGGCGCGTTGGAAGAAGTGTGGCCCCAGCCATTTCTGTGATGTCATCGGACAAGTGGGCAGAGATGGCAGTTTGACAGTGACCAGACTGCAGTGTCCGACGCCCTCACCAAGGGGCACAGGAGGGGTGAGTGTTCTTGGCTGGCAGCCTTGGGGCAGACTTCATCCCAGTGGACTAAGCGAAGTGTAATTGCGTCATAGATAATGACCAAGATATTTATTTTTTAAGTATTTTTTGTCCTTCGGCTTTTTTCCCTACCCTTGTGTCT
>NW_006785617.1:278660-291128 GCF_000442215.2 Lipotes vexillifer
TTCCCTACCCTTGTGTCTCCGGAACCCACTTTGTATCTCTCCCTCCTTTCTCCCTTCCCCTCTCTCCCCTTCCCTGTCTATATATTTATGTGCTCCCACTTGTCATGGGGCCCTTATACTATCTTTTCCAGCCCTCTCGCATTTATGAAGCCAAGCGGCATTTCAGCCCTTTCATTTCTCCCAATTCACCCCTCCCAGGAACTCGGCCAACCCACCTGAGCCACCCTACCTGTATCGGACCCTACTTCTGCCCTTAGCTGTCTGCCTGGGCAGAACTGTTATGTGAAACAGAAACAAAAACACTAGAAATAAGAATGGTTGGGAATTTGTTCTTTCAGCAGATTTGCTAATTTATCCTGAAATTTCAGGCTTCCAGAGCAAGTATCATTTTAACAAAGGTTAAGGTGTGAAGGGCATTTGTTAGACTAATGTTGTGGACTATCACAGGAATTCAAGGCAAGGAGATTTTCATTTTTATTTTTAAACAATGAACCTCCGTTTTATTGTTGTTGTTGTTTTGATTTGGACTGAAGAGTAGTCATTGTTGTTAAGCTTCTCATGCAGTGTCTTTTCCCATTATTATTATTCCTATTATTATTATTATTAGTTATTTTTGACAATGTTGAAAATGTTTGTTCACATGGTTGCTCTAAACTGAGAGAAGATGGAAGCACCTCCCGGGAGACAGTGTAAGAAAGTTTTGAGCTGCAGGATTCATGCCAATGACCATTTGGACTCTCACCGTTCTTGTCATTTGTAGGCCCCAATAAAACCAGCTCTACTGGTTTCTTGAATTTGGGAGCTTGGGGATGCAGTCTGGAGCATGGTCAATTAGGGCCTCACCTTGATCAGGCCCTCGAGAAGTTCTCCCAGTTCGGAGGGGCCTTCTAAGCCCAGCCATTTGGAACGTGGTCCCGGGACAAGAGGCTGGAGCTGCCCCTGCCAGCTGGTTAGAAATGCAGACACTCAGGCTCCATCCCACCTACTGCACAAGAATCTGCATTTTAATGAGATCAGCAGGGGGTTGTCTGCTTCGTATATTTGAGGAGAGCTGTTCCAGACAGCTTCCAACATTCTGGAATAGATTAAATATGGATGAGTAATAAGTAGCAGGCCAAGTCAGGCCCTATATTCTCAAGAAACTGAGGAATTTTCCTTTTATAGCTCTGCTTTCTGGTAGAAAAGCCTAGGTACACACCTTTAGACATTGCCGCACAGGGTCTTTGGTTCAAGTAAGCTAGGAATGAAATGCTTCATGCTTCTGTGTATGGGAAAAAGTGTATCATGTAAATGTATCTTTTGTAATGCAAAGGTTTTCCTCTACCATTTTGTAAACTCAGCACATTTGTACATAGTTATTTATTTATTGGAGATAAACTAGAACACGGGCAAAACTCCTGCTTATGACATCACAAGTGGAAAATAAACAAATAAGAGTGCTCTTGGGTTTTGTGTCTGTTCACCTCTCTCCCCCAGCCCGCTCATTTTATGTTATTAAATGAGGCTCATGGACAATTGCCAAGAGGAGCCTTTAAAGGCTGCGCCCCCACCCCATCACTAGCTCTGTCTGCTCCAGGCTCCATCTCGGACTTTCAAAGACCTTTCCAGTGGAGATTGTTTTCACTGTAGAAGGACTTCATGTTATGTCTGTGTGCACAAATATTTATTTTTTCCTTCTGTAACCATAACAACTTCATACACAGGACTTATGCCTAAATGTTTTAAAATATATTATAGGATTATTTGTTGGGACGAGTTAAACAGTCCTTCTTGGGGCATCTCTTAGAATCTTGGCTGTGTGTCCCTCTGTGAATGGTTTGGCATTATCTGCTCTCAGAGATATGCAAACACAAAAGTCAGTCTGTGGCTCAGAGACCAAGGTCTCATGCAGTATTAAATCATCCTCATTTCTCTTGGAGATAGGAAACACTGTCTTTTTAATACACACATTTCCTGGGCCCCTTTTCCTGGGATGGTGAAACTGGCTGAATTTTATATGCAGCGTTCTGAAAGTTTTCAGAAAGCAAAAGTTGGAAGAAAATTGAATTCAGTCAAATATCCAAATATTTTTATACATTTGGATCATGCCGAATTTCTCAGTTTTAATCTGAGTAGTTGCTGTCGTGAAGATGCAGTTGGAGATGTCAACGTCCAACCTGGATGAAGGAGACGGCTTTGGGGTGTGTGTGGAGTGAGTGGTAGGTGAGGGGTGCCTTCCCGAGATGGCCAGTGCAGCAGTGCTGCCCTCAGGACTCGGAAGGCTAGCAGAAAACCAGATTCAACAAGAGGTATGTGTGAAGGAAGAATTCGATGAGTGGGAGCAAAGCAGGTGCAGATAAATCATGCTGGGGGTTGAGAGGGGAGAGTGATACCTTACCAATCATCCTCACCACCCGCCCTTCCACTTTTCAAAAGGGTCTGCTCCCAGGAGCAGTCAAATTGACTGTCAAAGCCTCATTGCTTTAGGATGTCTTCCTCCAAAGAAGAGATCCTTTCTCAAGAACACAAGAAAACCAAAACACGCTTTCAAGACTCAGAGGCAAGAACCTTTACTGGGGAATCTTGGACCCCAGGACACTGGCGGGGTGAGGCGGGGTGAGGCGAGGCGAGGCGCAGACCCTCGTGATGTGCCTCACTTCCTGTCCTGTGGGAGAGCCAACTCCCTGTTTACAGGCTTCACCTGAACTTGAGATTTCCAGACTTCAGCCTCTCTCTGAGAAAGACACCATATAAACAAATCACTTAACTCTAAAAATGATCCCCCAGCATTTCAAACCTGGGTGGCCCTTGTGAAATGGGCCACGGGTCCTGCCTTCTATTCACATCGCTGTCATCCAGGTCTCCCAGTCTCAGCAGTGGTGTGCGGTGTGTGTTCGCTGATGGCGTTCCAGGGCTCATGGGGCCCGGGGAAGAAGTCCAGGGAGGATGAGTCAGAATTTGATTTTATGACTCAAGTGACTTTTTTGCCCTCAGACCGAACCGCTTGGATCAGTTCAGGAAATATGTATTGAGCATGTACTCTGTCACTGGTGGGTGACAGGCATGGTGACAAACCCCTGCCTTGAGGAGCTTGAGCTCTGGTGGGGGAGACAGACATACAACAAATGATCCCCGCCCCCCCCCCCAAACTGTAATTGCCTCTGAAACAGTGGTAGGAGCCGTGGGGGGGGGCGGGGCGGGGAGAGCACAGCACGACAGGGCTGGAGAGCCTGCTGGGCCAGCTGACAGTTCTGAACGTGAAGGAGAAGCAGGGGTTGGTCAAACACAGAGCTGAGGGCAGAGCAGTCCGGGTGGAAGGCACAGCATGTGCAAAGGCCCTGTGCTGGGAAGAGTCTTGGAAGAGAGTGTGGAGTGAGGTGAGCAAGGAGGAGGGGATCCAGGATGAGGCTGCAGACGTGGGATGCAGAGAGAAAAGTGGAGGGGGGGGACCATAGGTCAGCTTAGAGATGTCGAATTCTATCCTCGGTGCAAGTGGAGGGGTTTCGTAAGAGCGCACTTGTGCTCCATTTACGCACTGAAATCATGTGAGAAGGTAACACCTACTTCTAGACTTATTTACATGTCCCCACGGCAACACTTGCACAGTTTGCACTGTAAGAATCCAGCAGGCCAACAAAGAGTGTGGGTGTCACGCACCCCAGATCTGAATCCCAGCCTGACATGGGTGGTCACATGGCCACGTGCACCACACAACCCCTAAGACTGGGAGCTCCTTGGTGCCCTAGTGGTTAGGATTCGGTGCTTTCACTGCCATGGCCCGGGTTCAATTCCTGGTTGCGGAACTGAAATCCCACAAGCTGCACAGTGCAGCCAAAAAAAAAGAAAAAAGAAAAAAACCCTAAACAGGATGCCGACCCGGCTCCCTCTGGGGTTTCCATGAGGACTAGGTGAAGGGAACTGGCCCAGGTCTGGCACACAGCAGGTGCTCCATAAACTGGGCATGCGCGACAGTGAACTGGTGGGTGTGTAAGTGGATAAAGCAAAAGGACGTGTTGGGATCTGGAGTGTCTTGAGGGCAAGTTCAAGGTTTCCAGAAAGTGGAAAGGGTTCTTTCCAGGCACGGTGCGGTCATTTGGAAGGGCTGCTGTCCCACCTGGGCACGTGTCCTGGTGGGGTCTCAGGCATCAGGCAGAGCCGCAGGAGGGGATGCTCGCACAGCGGAGATGCAGTCCCTCCTCAGCTGTAAAATCCATTTCAAAGACCCATTCTCCCTGCTTACAGGACCATCAAAGTCTGGGGGAGCAGAGCCCCCTCCACTGTGCTCCTAGGGAGGCCACAGAGGAGGGGTGACCACAGCCCGAAGCGCCCCGCAACTCCAGCTGCCACTTGGGGCCCCAAGTCTAGTCACACCAAAGAGGAACCTGCCAGAGGAAAGAAACTTCAGTTCAAAACAAGGGACTGGCCCTGTGTCCACAACCGTCCCGGTGGGACTCTGGGCCAGTGCCTGGCCTCTCCAGCCATCTGTCTGCCACAGAGGGCACCGCAGGGGGCCGTGGGCCTGGGCACCCAGCCCCCCGGGGAGTCACAGGCCCCTGGACTGCAAAACCCGCCCTTTTTAGCAAACAGTTCTATGAGTTCCGAAGAACACACATTCGTGGAACTACTGCCATCATCAGTATATAGAATATGTTCATGACACCACAAAGTTCCCTCCCGTCCTTCCCCCTCTACTGACGCTGGAGTTGTCTACACAACGGGCCAGATAAAGCCTTTTTCCGCTCTGAT
The DNA here is from genome assembly GCF_000442215.2 of Lipotes vexillifer. Taxonomy (NCBI): domain Eukaryota; kingdom Metazoa; phylum Chordata; class Mammalia; order Artiodactyla; family Lipotidae; genus Lipotes; species Lipotes vexillifer. Next base: position 283,386 of record NW_006785617.1, read on the forward strand.
GCTCGCTATGCCCTTAGGATCTCCCTGAACCAAGGACCCTGTGTTTTCATGTTTGAATCACAAAGACAAGATTTTCCAAGGAATGACCAGACAGACAGCCTCTCTTCCGTTTCAGCAAACAGGTTTTAACAAAACGCAGCTCACGTGTCTCCCAAAGCCCTGCTCATTCACCCCGCATTCGGGCCCGGGTTGACGGAAATCCTGGCAGCCCACCAGAGTGTGTAAAGACACACAAAGCAAGACGGAAAGCCTGCACATCACGCATTTCAGGGAGGAGGGGCACCTTGAGGCACACAGTAGGAAGTAAGGAAATGCTGCTGCCCACGGAATCCCAAGTGGCCCCCCTGTACGGCCACAGCCCTTCCTGAGGCTCCTGGGCATGACCTTCTCATGTGGACTGGGCAGGGGGCAGAAGACCCCCAAGCTCACAGTGGTCATGTGTCGAATGGGGGTTAATCATTATGTCATCTCTTCGAGGAAAACCGAGGTTACGAAGAAGATAGAAAAACATGTTTCTGTGGTTGTCGTGACTCGGTGGGGGGCACCCGAGCACATCTGAAAACATCCCTGACCTTCTCGGCATTTCTTTGGAAAATAATACAGGCTACGCCCAACTCTGTCTGTCTGTCTTGTTCAGAATGTGTGCCCGGGTTCAGCGCTATCTCTTTTTTGTTTTGAGAGAGTCCTTCCTTTTTTTGGTCAGCAGGCTCAGATGGAGGCAAACAACCGATTTCCTCTCACAAGAGAAACGAAATATTGTTTTAACATCAGATTCTAACAGAATCAAAATCCTCTTCAGCCTGTTTTGAAAGTGTGATTGCGAAAGACAGAAGGACCCTGGGGATGGTTAGTTCAGTCACGACTGCTGAAAATGGTGGAAACAAAACATGGCAGCAGAAGCAGCAGGGTTTCAGGGATCCGGTGGAAAAAAACCCCAAGATTCCAAACTGGGGTCCGTGGTGATGACGCCCCCCGCCCCAGGCCAGACATATCCCCCGACTACACCTGAAATAACCTTCTCCTGAACAAGACATCCACGAGCTGTACCATCCTGGGAAGCCCCTCTCCTGCACACTCGACTTAGGGCAGGGTTTCCCTGTCCTTCTGGAATCTTCTCCTGTCCTCACCTGGAGGCCGGCCCCAGCTGCTCACTCTGGGCCGTTGGACTCAAGCAAACCTTCCCTTGGCCACCCAGTGAGGAAGAGGAAGAGGGGGCTTGCCTCAGCCTCCTAGACCCTCCCCCCTTCCTTCTGCCTCCCCCCTTAATTCCATTCGATTTCCTCGGACACATGGACCCCTACCTCCCGCAGCCATGCTGGAGATCCGCACCCCCTACCCTGCACCCTCGTATTGGACAGACGGTTCGTTGTTCAATTCGTCTTGAAATGGTGATCGAAACCAGAAGCACCAGTGTTGGCCCTTCTCTGCCAGCACTGACTCCCCCCTTTCTTCAAGCATCTTTGCCCTTGTCCTAAGAGGTAGGACTTGGGGAATCCCACGGGGACAGGAGGAGAAAGGGAAGCCCGAAGGCACAGGGCAAGGCCCCCTCTATGTGGTTTGTCTGCATTTGCAGAGCGAGGGAATCAGCCTCAATCAACGGGGCTGAGACGGTGCAGCACGAGCCCAGCAGCCAGCCGTCCAGGCCGCGATGGACAGACGGGGCTGGGTCCTGAGGAAGAGCTGGCTCTGCGGGGCTGCGGGGGAGCTCTGAGCCCCAGAGGGGAGGGGCAGCCATGCTGCCGAGGCAGCAACCTGCCCGGCACTTGCTCAGGTCCCGGGTTGTGGTTTGCGGTGGGGTGGTTTCTGGAGCCCAGGCTGCTGCTTCAAATCCAGGCGATCAGGAGGGCAGAGCTCCCTGAGTGGGGATGTGGGGAGACGGTGTGCTGGGGTGGCCTGCCTGCATCTGGGGAGCACCGTCCTCAGTTCTCTTCCCTTCGGGTCCTCCCCATGCTGCCCCCTCAGCGCATGGATCACGGCCACCGAGAGGGAAGGACATGGTCCTGGAGCTAGTCCCCATCTTGACTGAGGTGGCAGTTAAACGAGGGTAACCTTATACATGTCAAAATGCACAGAACTGTACACCTAAAAAGAGTGACTTTTACCATGTGTAAATTATACTCCCATAAAAATAGATTAGAAAGAAATCACAGCCTCCTCGGAATGGCTAAAGAAAGCTGGATGCAAAAACATACAGAAACCAACCAAACACAACCCCCCTCCCCCAAATACACCCCCAGCACCTTGCATGCGCCACCCTGTCCTCCTGTGCCGCTGGGCCGCTGTCTGAGCGGTGAGCCTCCTGGGCCTGCCCCGCACACCTGGGCTGGATGCTCTTGCTTTGTCCTTTCTCCAGGGGCCACGCAGCATCCCTGCGGCCGCGCTGGGCTGGTGAGCAGTGACCTGCCCCTGGCCTGTGTGTCCCCAAATCTGTTTTCTCACCCGGCCCACTGCCCACACCTCGCCAGGTGCCGGGTGGGGCTCACGGCGTCCTCATAACAGGAAGCCTTGGGTCTTACTTTGGTGGTCAGCGCTCCTTTTCTAGGCAACGTGGTTGATGATTTGGGACTTCCTCAGTATTGGTTCCCTCATTTTCAAAAGAGCCCCTCCCTGTTAGACACTAGGCCAATCCAGTCACAGGAGCAGGGACCCTGGCTTCTTGTTGATAAAATGATTTTAAAACATGAAAACGATGAGAACACGATCCTCCTGCCAATCTCCCCCTGAAAAGTGGAGGGCACATGCGCCCCGGCTTCACAGGGACTCGGAGTCGTCCATGGGTTTCTTGACCAGGTGGCCCTGCACCTCTCATTGTTACCACCATCCCACGGCCGGGTCCTAAGTCCTCAATGGCGCCTATGAGGTCCTCGTCTGCTAATGCCTCCCACTGACCGAGCACCTCTGGCCTCTGTTCCAGTTACCCTGGGCACTTCCAGTGCCTCCCTTCCTGGCTGCTGGCACATACCATCCCCTCTGCTTCGGCCCTTCTGCCCACCCTTCTCATCCTGGTTTCTCCCACACAACTCATGGAGGACGTCGCCCCCCTCAGCCTTCCTGGGGAGGCTGCCCTGCACAAGGTCGGGTCCTTGAGTGCATTGCCTCACAGAGACCAGATCACTTCCCCGATCGTTCTTATTTTGGCTTAGAAGCGCACTCTCATTCCTGTGCTGATCTGATTAATGCCCGTGGTTGCCACTAACCAACCTCCAGGCTCCCTGAGGGCAGAGCGCTGTCCACGGAGGCCCCAGCCCCGCCCTGCCCTGACAGAAGCGGCAGGGGGTGCGCAGTCTGTATGCCTCTGCCCCCTTCCCCTGCCCCCTGTACTCGCCTCCCCAGAGCAGGGCCTCGGGGTGTGGTGCCCACTGACCGGGTGCAACAGGACAGGTCTCCGGATTCTGACATTTGTGCTGAAGGAATCTGAGGTTATTCCATCATCTCCTTAAGAAGAGGGAGGGCGCGGGATGGGGATGCCTCTCGGCGGACCGCCTGACGGAGAAGACCTTCGGTGTGCACATTTGCAGGAATTTCCCCAGCCACTGCTCAGGCTGCCAAGTTCGACTTCCAAGGTAGCGCAGCCAACACAGACCTCTCTTGTTGTTTTTCCCTTTGATATCAGCGTTGGCACCTAAGGCGTGCTAGGTAGGATGTTTTTATGGTGAAGTGAAGCCAAGAATGTAAAGATAAATGTGCAAATTGCATTCACGTTTGCAGAAAACATAGTGCTGACAAACTTGGCAAGAACTCCGATGAGTGACCACCTGTCACGTGCAAATACCATCTTCCTGATTGTCTGGAAAAATTAAACACCTGGCTGGTCACTGAACAGTACATTAAAGGCAATTTTGAAAGGTAAAGCCAGCTCACTGGTGGAGGGTACCTGGAGGCTGTTTCTACCTGGATAAAGATGTTTTCATTCCTGCCTGATGATCAAGGAAGGATACGGTGGAAACTGGTATTCTTGCATTGGTTAGAAACGCAGAAGTCTTATTTCCTTTTTGGTTAGTGTGTCGAGCTATTTGTTTTTTATAGTCACAAACAAAAAAACAACAGCTGTATGCTTGAAATACAGTGGATTTCAACTCAAAAAAAAAAAAAAAAAAAAATTTATTTCCTTATAAAATTACTATATTAAATCAAATATCACAGCCAAGTTAAAAATGCAGCTAGCCATCCCATCAGGTAGAATGAATTGTGAAAGAGAAAAATAAGTCAATATGTACATTTTTCTTAAATTTCTCACAAATTATGTTATTTTTCCCTACCCTTCTGGTTTCTTTAAGGATGCTGTTTATTACCATTCCTGATGCAGCCAAAAGCTGTCTCGGTAAATGGAGCAGCAATGAGGTCAAAGGGTGTCTGCACAGCTGATGCCCCAGGCCAGCAAAATGTGCAAGTGTCTTCAGACCTCGAGGGAGGGTTTTATGCAGCCGTTACAAAGGCCCCCGTTGCTACAGCTGGCAGTACCTCGCCTCTAGCGCATCCCCGACAAATGATCGGCATGTTTTGCAGCTACAGACTTGTTAAGCCCCAGGAGTCGAGAAGGTCCTGCAGCTGAAAAAGAGGACGGCCAGCAAGACTCTCCTAGTTCCACCACATGATTTATGACTCCAAGGTCAAAGGCACTGTCAGTGCTCATTTTTTACAGGTTATGGAGAGAGCAGTCTGCACAGAAGAATGCTGTCATCCCCTCCCACCACCGCAGCACCTTGCTCCAGCGTTCCTGATAAAAGAGAGCCACAGCTGGAAAGAACTCGAAACTCACAGTCTCCCTTTGTGCGTGTTTCAGGTGTTTCAGGAAACTGAGGCTCAGCGAGGTTACACCACTCCCCACGGGGCTGGCTGGCGCGGAGTTCCCCCGCCTCCCAGGGACTTTTCTTTCCATCCCCTGAGGCTGCCTTGCCTTCAACCATCACCAACTAAGTTGAAAAGGTTGCATTTTTAAGTACTCAGCAGAGCATGAGTGTTGCCAAGACTCTGGGTCGGTGCCCCGTCTTGCCCGTCAGAGAGTGTGCCCAGTGTGAGTCACTGTGGGCAATCCAAGAGAGGACCCCAGGCCCCACCCAGGCCGTGGCAGAGGCCCGGCAGCGCATTCAGACCACTGCCTGTGCTGTGAACCCCTCACCTCGCTGCCATCAGCCTGCATGGTTCACACAGGTCAGTTCAACCGCATCTATCAAGTAGCCGCCCTGCCAGGCACCGCCAGGCACTGGGGAGCAAAGAAACAGTTCACTTTCAAAGGGTGTCAAGAGGTTACAGTTACACGAGGCCCAGCACCGACTGCCGCCAGATGCCCAGGGTAACTCTAGTGTGTACTGCCAGGGCGGGGGTGGTCTGGCCATGTCTGCGTGCATGTGTTTGTGTGCGCATGTGTAAGTGTGCATGTGGGTTCAAGGGGCTCCGTGTCTTAGTTAGGAGTTTCCAATCCACAGCCATGTCTCCAGTCTGTAGTGCAGACTTGGCTACACATTTTCTCTCTGAGACAGATGGGGACCACCCAGTGCAGACCCGGAACATCTGCATATCCACCTCGTCCCCAGCCTACACAACACACTGATCACCACTGATCACTGCTTCCAGGTCACTGGGCTGGCTAGTCACGTGCAGGAGTAAGTGCCCAATGGTAAGGCTGTTTCTTTTTTCATTCATGAAGGGAGAACCTGGCATCTACAGCCACGTGGACAAAACCATCAGGTTAGTCCTCTAAGAGTCACCACGTGCTGGCTGGGGAAGGGCCTCCTGATTTTAGAGGCAGAACTCTAAGGACCTGGGTTCAGTCCCTTGCCGGGTCACATGACACTGGATGCAGGACCCGAACTTGGCTCTCCTGCCCGTTCCTGGAACATCAGGGATCTGCTCACATCCCTGAAGCCTGGCTTTGGCCAGATCGCTTCAGGGAAGGGCCTTGTTCCCTTTGCCCCGGCTCTCAGGGAGGAGCCCTGGCCCATGGTGGAAGCGGGGCATCCCCTCTGGCCTTGCCCGACACTCTGGGCCCTGCCTCAGCCTTCTTTAGCTCCCCAGCAGCCCCCTGTGCCCACCTTGGAGCCTGCAGGCTGCCAGAGGAGACATGAGTCTGGCAGGTCCCGGACCAGGTCAGGTCCGGGACGTTTTCTCTTGAAGCCTCCCTGCCAGGAAGCCGTGATCTCCACAAGCCTGACCCTCGGGTGAGTGGAGGGGCCTCTCCTCAGAGGCCCTGCTCCCCGCCCGCCCCAGTATCTTCCTCTCACTGTCAGGACTCCCGAGCCAAAGCCAGGAGTGTCCTTGGCTGAGCTGAGCTGGGGCCCCCGTGGCGCTCCCTGCACACAGAACAGCCCGCTTGCCGTCCAGCCTCCCACAGAAGCCCTACCCGCATCTCCGCAGCCCCCGCCTCCACTTTTGGCAGAAAGCAGGATCAAAGCTCCTCTTAGGCCAGTTTTGTCCTTTGGGGAAAGATAATTTATCCTTGCGTGAACATCAGGCAAAAAATTATGGCCTTTTACTGTGTTCAGCCTACATTTGTTTATTATCTACATCTGGCTGATGTTTTCCTGAATATCGACTTTTTTTTAATAGCAGTGATAGAGCCGCTTCCTCCATTCAAAATCCAGGCTGATTTCCATCTGTCTTCTCTAGTCTTCTTTCGCCTTACCTTGCTCCCCTCCCACCCAGAGGGAGGGGGCAAGAAATCCCATCATTGGAGCTAGATGAGATTTATCCTCTCCGCTTCTTTATTATGGACCTGGTTTCATGCCTTGTAATAAAGCCCACTCCAGGTCTCTCTAAACCTTTTCTACTCACAAAAAGCCTGCTACCGTCCCAGGACAACCAGGGTGACACCTGTGATTGCAAGCAGGCACTGGGCCGGGGGGTGGTCAGGGGGTGACAGAGTCTGGGCCCCAGGCTGTCACACACAAATCTCTCTGCACAAGGGCCCCGGAACAGCAGCAAAGGGAAAGCACTGGGAGGCATCTCCCTTCCTCCCCCTCTTTCCAAACACGCTGCGTCCACACCACAGGCAGAGAGAGAGTCTGTGCAGAGCAGGGGTGCCGGGTCCCTCCACCCTCCGGACAGTCCTCTCCCAGGCAGAGCTGCTGTAACAAGTCACATGCAGGTGGCCACTGCTCCCTGGCATCCTCCCCTCTCCCCCCGCCCCTTCAAAAAACAGCCAGAGCTTCAGGAATGATTCACATCCTAGATAAGGTCTCAGAGGGTCCTACCCCCATGGAAGCATCCTTCTGAAAGCCAGCATCCTGGGGAGAGGAGAAGCCTGAGGGGCTCTGGTGCTCTTGGGGGTGCACGAAGACTGCGGGAAGTAGGTGCCTATGGAGGAAGGTGGTGGTTCTCAGGGAAGCATCCAGCACGGGCAGTCTGCTGGGCTGTAGGGTGGTGCAGATCCCTTGGAGGTGGCCACGCTGGGTGGGTGGTGAGGGCATCTCAGAAGGTGGTGCTCCTGGTGAGGGGGACCTGCTTGCGGCTGGGCTCTGGTTGCCTGGGCTCCTGCTGGCAGGGGAGTGGGGGGCATGCGGCTCCTGCGCCCCCTCTGCTCTTGAGGGCGGTGGCACAGTAGTTCAGTGGCTCTTGCTCTGCACCACCAGAGGCATCCAGGAGACAGCAGCACAGGCAGAGAACCCCCTGGAAGGACCTGAGGAAACTGTCAGAGAGGAAGCCATAAAGGATGGGGTTGGCACAGCTGTTGGCGTGGCTGTGGGACGCAAGGATGAGGGACACGCGGTGGACGCGGGCATCCAGGCCCGTCACAGAGAGGTTCAG
>NW_006785617.1:291138-291669 GCF_000442215.2 Lipotes vexillifer
CACCGTGTAGAAAGGCAGCCAGCAGAGCACAAAGACGGCCGCCACCGTCAGATTCAGCCACGTGATCTTCTTGGAGCGCTTGCGCTGCTGCCAGCCGGCCAGCAGCGCCAGCGCCCACATCTTGCCCACGACGAGCACGTAGCACAGGCAAACTGCCAGGATGGGCAGCAGGAAGCCCAGCAGGAAAGTGCAGACCACGAAGACCGCCAACCACGCTGGGTGCGGCCAGTGCAGGTTGCAGGCCACAGCCCTGCCGCCGCCAGCCGGCCTGGTGTCGGCGAAGGCGGCAATGGTCTGGGTGACCAGCGAGGACGACAGCTACACACCCGCTGACCAGTCTGGCCACGCCGGGCCGGCGGCAGGTGGCAGCGCGCAGCGGGTGCACCACAGCCAAGTAGCGGTCCACGCTGAGCACGTACAGGCAGAAGACGCTGGGGAATGAGCTGAGGCCGTCCACGCTAAGCACCGCGCGGCACAGCGCCGGGCCGAAGGGCCAGTGGTTCAGGCGAGGCCACGAAGGGCACGCTCAGC
>NW_006785617.1:291895-295695 GCF_000442215.2 Lipotes vexillifer
GAAGAGCTCGTCGGCCACAGCCAGGTTCAGTACGTAGTTGTTGGTGGCTGTCTTCATCTTGGCGTAGCGGAGGATCACGAAGATGACCAGGGCGTTGCCCACCACGCACACCAGCGCGGAGACGCACTGGATGGCTACCGTGCCCGCCGCCGCCCCCTCCTCCGTCGCCGCCGGGATGCCAGGCCGTCTTGAGTCTTTCCTCGCCCCCGGGAGGTGGCGTCGGGGGAGCGCTCATCCCGGGATGGGGGAGGCCGGGAAGGCGGCGCGGCAGAGCTGGCGCGGACGGCGCTGCGCCCCGGAGACCGGCGGGGCTGCGGGGCAGACGCGCGCCTTTCCCTGCTCCGCCCAAAGCTGGGCGCTCCCGCCCACCCGCGCCCAGCCCTGACCCACGCAGACCCCCATCTTCTCCGGCCCTTTGCCACTTTCTCCCCTGTTCTGCTTTCTGGGACCCGCAGCCGCGGGGGCAGGGTGGCCTGGAGTCCTCCGTTTGGGTCCTGAGGCCCCCGGGATGGCGGGGTCTCACCTGTGCTCACAGAGCCAACTGCCGGCGCTGACATCCTCCCATCTCCAACCCCGCCCCTGCCCCGTTCATCCTCTGAAGACCCGCAGGGTCTGTCCCGCCTGAAACTCTTTTTATGGGCAGAGCCCGAGGCTCCTGCTGGCGTCGTGGGGAGTTCCACGTCTGCCCAGGCCCCCATGGCTCCCTCCCCGCACCCCGCGCAGCCGCAGATCCCGCAACCTTTACCATTGGATTTTGGTGGGGCTGGGGGTTGAGGTGGGAAATGGACACGCGGAAGCAGAGATGCCGCAGGAGAAGGCCGGTCTCTGACCCGGGTGCTCCGTGCGCGGCCGGCACGGACGGCGGCAGAGAGCACTAGACCCAGATGCCAGGAAACCTCCGCCCCGCGACTCGGCTTCCCCGGAGGCGGGGTCTGCACCGGGATATCTGAAATGTGCCTGGGAGGGGTGGTCAGGAAGCGTCTCCTCCTAAACTCTGGACAATGCGAGTTCACACCCCCAGGCTGGACCATCCCGTGCTGGACACCCACCAAGCAGCCCCCAGTCCCAGCCGTCTCTGCTAGTCGGCACAGAGCACAGCAGAGTTCCTGAAGTGAAGGTTTGCCCTGGAAAATTGTGGGGTGCCGGCCCTTGGGAGCCCCGCCTCTGTGGGCGGTGGCCTCCTTGAGTCCTGAAAGCCTCTGGTACATCAGGAAGGGGCTCCCAGATTAAACTGAAATCCGGCGTATCGGAGGCCGCAAGCAGGGAATCATAGTGTTTGCACAAATAGTGTCCCCAGATTCCGTGTTTAGAGAGGAATCAGAGAGGCAGCTGAGACGCGGGCCACCCCACAGCAGTGACTTCTCTAGTGGGTGGGCACACGGGCATGGGCCTTTCTCCTGCAGTGGACTTGGGGGGCAGGGACATGGGCACCCAGGCAAGATGGGCTTGTCCTGAGATGGACACTCTGTGCTGTCCCATTTCCCTACCTCACTCTCAAGTCCCCTAGCACCTTGAACCCCAGGCCCAGGGTGGGAGCAGGATGCCTTAGCTTTGAAAAATTACTAAAATGAGGAAAAAAAAGTTGAGTTGATACCAAACTGTCACTGTCCTTGACACAGCGTCATCATAATGACAAAGCCTCGCAGACTTGAAGAACGAGAGGTGGGGAAATCCAGGGTCAATGCAGAGGTTTGTCCTCAAAGTTAGGAAAACGCCACGCGGCTGACTTGCCAGGGGTTTGGTTCAGCTGGTGGTGTGTGAGGGGGAGGCAAGTTTGGAACAGAGGTGGTTTTGAAGGCAGGGTAGATTAAGGTGACTGCCTTGGTCGGAATCCCCACTCCACTGCCTCCCTGCTGTGTGACCCCGGGCAAGTTACTCAACCTCTCTGTAAAGCGGCATCAGTCTTGGCGCTATGGCACGTGGGCTGTCATGTGGGCTAAATAAGCCGACACAGGGGAAGCAGTTACAACAGTGTTTGGCACCCATAAGCACTATATGTGGTCATTATTATTAACACCCCCAACCAGGGAGCTTGGTAGTTCAGAACTCCTGGGTGCGTGTGTGTTTGCCCAGAGCACGCTGACTTAGGCAGTGGATCCCCTTCATCAGTGCAGGTGAGCTGGGAGGGGCAGGCGTCGCTCCTGGGACACGGGAGCTGCTAAGATGTGAGAGGCTGGGTGCAGACCCCGCTGAGGCTGACCATGGAAGCAGAGGTCCCATCCCCACTGCAGCCTGGGGCATGGTGGGGGGCGTGTCTGACATAGCCTTGGCTTTGAGGAACTCGTTCCCAGAGAGCCAGGCACCCTCTGCAGTGTGGGAACTTGACCCCTGGCTGTCCGCTGGCACCCCCTGGGAGCCCGGGCCCGCCCCGTACACTCTGAGTTACTTGGTCTAGAGGTGGCCCTGGCATCTGAATGTTTTGAAGGCTCTCCAGATAATTCTAAAATGCACCGATGCAACTTTTAGTTGAATGACATTACAGAGAGGCAGGCAGCCAGGGGCCACAGTGTGTGGAATTCACTGTACCCACAGGAGGGCTACAGGGAGAGTCTGAGAGGAACATCCAGAAACCAATCGGAGGCCTCTCTGCTCAGGGGGGCAGCCTGGTGGCCCCCGGGTGGGAAGTGGCTGTGCCCGCTGGGCGCCCAGACCTGTCCTCTCCCCATGGCACTAAAGGTATGCCTAAAAGGGACCAGCCTCTACATTGCTCCACCAGGAGAGAACACCCAGGGCCAGGGTCTCACTGAGTAAAAGGGGTGGGAATGAAGGCCATTCATACGATGTTTCCAGCTCACCTGTCCCTTCCCTGTAGGATATAAATGTGGCACCTATTTTGGATCTGTTGCTTGAATGTCCAGCATCAGGCCCTGTGCTCCGCTGCACATTGCCACAAGCCACGCAGAGCTGGACCCTGGCTGGGTCTCAGGGCCCTTCTCCTTCAGGTGGTGGAAGGGCCGTCCTGGGTCCCAGCTGCCGGAGCCCTGGTGGGAGTTCCAGGCTGAGTGATGAGGGAGCGGGTGCAGCTGGGGCGTCTCTGACCCTCCTCAAGTCGGAAGGGACAGGAACGCCTCCTTTGTTGCACGTGGGAGTATCTCACCTCTTTTCACAAGTCTGAAGCGCTCTTCAGGCACCTGGACGGCTGCACCTGGCCCGCAGGTCTCGGGAGAAGCTTCTACTCAGAGGCCTCAACAAGGAGGGGCTTGGCGCTCGGCAGCGTGAGGACAGTGGTCCTGAGAGCTTCTGTCACGGCTACTAGAAAATCATCTGAAGTGACCTCAACGTGGCTTTGACTACTTCCGGGCTGAGCGTGTTAAAGGCGTAACCAGGCTGAGCTCACGGCTTGTCAGGAGTGATTTACATAATCGCCCTTCTTCCGACGCCCCTCGGAACTCCGGTGACGTCCAGACAGTGTGCTGACAACAGCCCGCTTTGCCCCAAAGACCCAGCTGTCGTATTAAATACGGGGCTCCCTCTAAGAATTTATGAACAAAAGGTCAGCGGGACAAAGGCACAGGTCTGGGTTGGGGACCTGTCTGCAGTGTCCAGGTGTCAGACGCTGCTGTCAGCCTCTGAGGCGAGGAAGCTGAGGGCTGTTCTCTTCTTTGGGGGCTGTTTTCAGACTGTCTCAGCGTCTTGGCCTCACGGCTCTGTGTGCAGAAGAGAACGGGCTGGGGCACAGAAAACGTGGATTTAATTTCAGACCCTCTGCTTACGAGGGTGTGGGCTTGGGTAGCACCCCGAGCAGGGCTTCTCCAAGCGCAGCCCCGCATCCTTGTCCTGCTTAACGAGAGCACGGAGAG
>NW_006785617.1:295705-297596 GCF_000442215.2 Lipotes vexillifer
CCGGCTGAACGAGAGCACGGAGAGTGGGGACCAGCCCTCCAGGGGCTCTGGGGCCACCCGGGTCTGGCCCTCTGAGCCTCCATCTCGTCCGGCCCACCTCCCAGAGCTGTGAACCAGTGTCGGGAAAGATAATTGGACGTGGAGGCTCTGGAATCTCTGCACCAGCACAGGTCACACGGGCTGCTGAGCACTTGAAATGTAAAGGTGAGCTGTGGCTGTGAAACACACCCCCGATCTCACAGACTTAAGATGAACTAAAGAAGGTGAAATATCTCAGTATATTTTTTATATCGGTTATGTGTTGGAGTGATAATATTTTGGATAAAGAGGTAAAAGACAGTGTATTATGAAATGAATTTTAGTTCTTTCATTTTCCTTTATCTCTGTAGCTGCTGGAACACTTCCATTTCCCTGGGCCCTCACGTTGTATTTCTAGAGCACCAGAGCCTGCAGGCCTCCACGATGCCTCCAGCAAGGCTGCAGATGTGCCAATCCTACAGCAACTTCCGTGCCATAGCCACTGGACCTGGTGGCTTTTTTTTTTTTTTTGCGGTACGCGGGCCTCTCACTGCTGTGGCCTCTCCCGTTGCGGAGCACAGGCTCCGGACGTGCAGGCTCAGCGGCCATGGCTCACGGGCCCAGCCGCTCCGCGGCATGTGGGATCCTCCCGGACCGGGGCACGAACCCGCGTCCCCTGCATCGGCAGGCGGACTCTCAACCACTGCGCCACCAGGGAAGCCCCCTGGTGGCTCTTTGAATTTCATTAAACTTAAAAAATAAATTCAGTCCTCAGTCACGTGACATATATTTCAAGTGCTTAAGAGTCACACATGGCTGTGGCTACCATCCTGCACGGTGGAAATCTAGAACCTTCCATGGTAGTGGAAAGTGTGGCATGAGGTTAAGGGTAGGGCCTTTATGTCCCTGGGTCCAGTCTGGCTTTGACAAAGTCCCAGCTATTGTTGCACGCCTCCCAACGTCCACGCTCCTCTTCCCTGGGGGGCAGATCTCTGGTTTTGTTTTGGACTTCTTTTTCAATGTACTCAGGGGCTCGAGTCGGTTCCCTTCCCAGAGTCTGTGCTGGCTTTAGAGGTGGGCATGCGGCCTGAATCTGCCCAGTGAGACATGAAGGAGCATCACTAAAGCTGCAGGGGCAACTTCATCTTCTTTTTTTTTTTTTTTTTTTTTTTTGGCAGAACCACTCGGCTTGTGGGATCTTAGTTCCCAACCAGGGATTGAACCTGGGCCATGGCAGTGAAAGCACCAAGTCCTAACCACTGGACCTCCAGGGAACTCCCCTGCAAGGGTTAACTTCTGAGGAAGCTTTGACTATTGCCCTGTGGGGATATAAGGCTTGGAGGAGCTGCAGCTACCTTGTGACTATGTGGTAAAAGCTTATCCAGTATGTTGAAGATGGTAGGACAGGAAGCAGGAAAGAACTAGGGGGCTTGGTAAGCATGAGAGTTGATGAGGCAACCAGCCAACTCTGGTGCTGCTGCCATTGAACTGCTTTTCATGTGAGGTGATCCACTTTCTTGTGGCTTTAGTGCATTCAGAGGTGTTTTCTGTATTGCAGCCACAAATGCTCTAGCCCATTATCTTTGGACAAGTCCCTGGCCTTTTTAAGCCTTGCTTTTCTCATCTCTAAGGTGTGAACACAAGTTCTTACCTCATTGAAGGAGCTACTGGGATGATAATGCCAGCAAACATTCATATCACACTTGTATGCCAGACTCTGTTTAAAACAGTCGATTCATGTAACATACCTAAAACACTCAGCATAGGATCCTGAATCTTGTATGTTCTCAACACTCATCCTTACAATGGTTGCTGTTAGAGGAACCAGGCTATTAGTCCAGACAATCTGTTCCTGGACATTTACTTTCAGCAG
>NW_006785617.1:297606-306025 GCF_000442215.2 Lipotes vexillifer
TGGACATTTACTTGCAGCAGGAACGAGTAGCCTTCCCGTCCTCCTACCCCCCACCCCAGGGGGAAGGTAACAGGAGGTTCTGAAGGATGTTTCTGCCCCATGTCAGTTTTAGAAATTCAGAACCTCTCCCAGTTGAACAACAAGGAAGCCGTACATAGAAAACTGTCTTCCTGGTGTTCAGGTTACAATACATACATTGAGAAATAGACTCAATTCAAGTTCTTGCAAAACCATTTGGAGGCCAAAGGAACACAGTCTGAGAGTGATTCTGGATGCAAACCAAACTCCTGGAGCTCAGGATGGGTTTGCTCTGCTGGCACACCATGCCCTGCCTGTCGGCATCCTGCTCAGTGAGCAGCTTGGTGACTGGTCCATTTCTTAACGTTCAACTGAGTACTGAGATGGGCTGAAAATTTACGCTACGTGAAAGCGACCCAGACAGCCTGCCATGGTCTCACGGCAGCTGGCAGGAGACAGGGATTCCTGGGTCTGAGGCAAGGACTTGATAGCTCAGGGCCCAGCAGGGCTGAGCTTCCTGTTTGCACCAATCCCCCTGGTTCCCCCCCACCAGCAAAACCCCTCCCCCCGAGCTCATGAGGGTGACGGGGGAAGGCCCTGGGTGGATGCCGCACACAAGGTGCGTTCACATCAGAGTTAAGGAGCCTCAGGGACTTCCCTGGTGGTCCAGTGGTTAAGACTTCATTCTTCCAATGCAGGGGGCATGGGTTTGATCCCTGGTCAGGGAACTAAGATCCTGCATGCTGCATGGCACGGCCATAAATAAATAAAATAAAATAAAATAAAATAAATTAAAATGATTTTAAAAAAGGAACCCTGAATCTAAGAAATCTTAGTCTTATAAGAGTCAATAGCAAACCAGCCCAACTTTGCTGCAGAGAGAGGTGGTATCTTTATTACTCTGACCAGGAATCCAACTCCCAACTGCCCCCAGGATGCACTGTCTCTGTCTCTAAGGCCACTGCTGGACAAACAGCCTTGAGAAGACTGTTCAGGGCAAGGAGGTCAGCGCCTCGGCTCACAAAACATGCAGAGATGGGAGAGGCTGTGGCGTTGTCTCCCAGGCTCGTGCTCCCCACACAAGGCAGAGGAACACCCTTCCATCTCTCCCATCTACAGCTCTCTTCACAAATACCCTGTTTGTATCTCCGAGCTGCTTGCTATTGGATTTGACTCCACGCTGTCCCTTTCCCTTTTGGTGGCCCATCACTTTCTCAGTGGTGCACGTTCAGAGGACCAGGGAAGTGCGTCTGATTGGTCCAGCTCGGATCCAGTATCCAGTCCTGGGTGGACTGGCCACAGTCGGTGCAGGTCAGCTGACACAGATGCTCTGCCTACCTTTGTGGATGGATGGGGTGGGGCAGAGTCTCTCGGGGTGAAAACAGCTTCACTGAAGACTCATCCAGAAACACTTACTGCACAACTGGTGTCACCATCCTTAGCAGCAGTAGTCCTTTAGTCAGGGTATAAATCACTTATATTAAAAAGAGTCATCAAATTGACTCAAGTTCAGGAGGAAACAGTCACCACAATAAAGCCGTTGAATTATATGCCTGCATTTTCTCAGTATTCGAAAAGTGTTGTGCCTCCCTGCTGAGCAGATTCAGAGGGAAGCTTGACAACTCCTTTCATCGCTAATGGCTTTGCTGCTTTTCGGAAGGTGCCGGAATCATTTGTATTACCACTGAAATGAGCTGTTTATGTAAATCCTACTCAGAAAAGCAGAAAAGCAATTGCAAAGCCAATCCAGCAGCCAGAGAAAAGGCAGCCCAATGCAAAGGGATGAATGGGAGAAAGCAGTGGAGTTCTAGAAAACAAAGTCAGTCTCAGCAGGACCCACCGAAGGGGGAGCTGTCCTTTGCGGCTGAATGTAGAGGGAGGGGTCAGAACAGGCTGGGTCCTAGCGCCCTTAACTTCCCAGCTTTGTGGACGGAACGCTTCTCGTTTTCCAACGCCAGCCTCTCAGAAAACAAGAGACTCTGAGCTTGTGCGTGTGCACTTGAGTGATGAATAGCTCTTCGTGGATTTATCCGTGTTGTAATTATTCTCTCTCAATGAAATGAAATAGCCGTCAAAAGAGAGAAGCCCGATAAAGTTTGACCAACCGTGCATGCTTGGTCAGAGCTAGCCTCCGGTTTAGAAAATGTCAAAAAACAGTAGGAAAGGGCACTTTGGGGTGAGTGGTGGGACTAGTTTTCTCTGCCCTGGAAGTGCTTTGACCCTTTGGCTACCTACCCTGCAGCTCATAACTGGAGAGGCCTCACCCCTGCCTACAAGGTAATCTCTGCCCAGGTTTTGGAACTAGTTATTCTCAAGTGTCCTGTGTCAGACACTGAGCGTCCAACCTGCGTTCCTCCCAGCACACGGGAGCTGACCTCCGGCCTCCTGCCCTGGACCTCCCTCCCACCCCGCCCCAGCCCCTGGCTTCTCTCCTTCCTGCCTTGCTGCCCTGGGCCCTGCACCTGGCTTCTCTTTCCAAGCCTGGGGTCCTTGGGAATTTGTCCGTTCCTTCATCGAAGCTCCAGACACTGGACTTAGCATTTTGAGAGATACCATCCACGGTGGGAGGGAGACAGGCTGGTAAACAGACTCTTCCCGTGCAGGAGAGACAGGCTGGAGGCTGGGCTGGGCTTCATGGGGCACTGAGGGGGCCTCCTACAGCTTGGGGACACCAGGCACACCACACAACGGGGAGAACTTGTCCCCGACATCAGAGAGGAGGGTGTGAGGGACCCAGTCCGAGGACCTCGAGGCTAGAGCAGAGGGCCCCCTCGCCCATCTGTTCTGGTCCCCACGGTCCCCTGGCGGGTTTACCGTATAGGAGAGCGCTTCTGTCATTACTTGGGCAGCTCGGGTTAGACTCTGGGTGGTGCCTGTACTGGAGGGCCTTTGTTTACACTATCAGAACAGTTTAATGTGGTTAGAAAAAATTGCATGGGGCCAGGGTCAGAGCGAAAGGAGGTATATTTAAGGTTCACGAGTGTGTTCCTCTCTATGCTTCTCTGACGGCCCTAGAAGCTGGGTGGGGTCACCTTCAAAGGCAACATCTGGACCAGCCCTGGGAGATGTGTTTTCTTAGTGCTGGGAGGCTTTACACTAGCAAGTCCAGACTCTTGTTATACCAACATGACTCAGGCTGAAAAGCAATATTTTCTGAGTGATGGCTGGACCATCGTCTTGCAGAGCCTGGAGCCTGGAGCTGTCCTTCCCTCTAGAAAATGCTTCTCAGAATCACCTGGGGTGTGTGGTCCAGCGCAGGCCCTGGGGCCCACTGCTGACTTGAGAACTCTGGGGAGAGACGGGGCCTTGTGGTCTGGCATCTGCATTTTTAACACACTCCCCAGGTGATCAGAATGAACACCAAAATTTGAGAGCCTTACTCTGGAAAACAGGTAAAAAGATCTTATAAAGGAAATAGAAATTGCGGCAGCTAATCCACGTGGAAGCCCTGGGTAGGGTTTGTGTAATGTGCCTCTGAGATGTTTTGGTTACAGTGTAGATTCTCAGGCCGCTAATGAGGTAATTATTCTAGTCAATAACAAACAGAAGTGATGTGAGCAGCGAAGGACCTCTCAGGTGAGCCTGGGGGACAGGACAGCTCCCGGAGAAGAGGTCCCCTATTTGGGCAGGACTCTCAGGATTCTAGACTAGTAGTTCTCCAGGTAGGATCCATAGAACAGCAGTGTCAGCATGCCCTGGGCTTTGCTAGACTTGCAAATTCTGGGCGCCCTCCCCCCGCCCCCGCTCTGAATTCTAAATTCAGGGGCCCAGAAATTCCTGTTCATGAGCCCTGCAGAGGACCCTGATCATGTTCAAGTTTGAGAACCAGTGCTCTGGACTTTGGTGGACAGTTTTTGACTGCTTGGTGAGGGTCCGCACTGTCCTCAAGCATGTCCCCCCTCTCTCTGCTGCCCGATGGAGTGCAGGATGGAGAACCCAGACCTTCTCCCTACCCACAGCCCTGTGCTGCAGAGACACAGCACAAACCTCTCAGTCCCAATACCCACACTTTCTGGACCCCTACCTTTCACAGTTGGGGGGATTCAAGCAAAGTTCTTTGTCTTTCATGAAGTAAAGATGCCATCTAAAGTCTTAGTAACATTGTTGGTTGATGCTACATAAAAGGACTAAAAGTTTTGCTTTTAAAATTTGGTGTATGAAAGGGGAAATATTTACCTCACAGCGGGGACACCTGAGACAGAGGTCAAACCAGCAATGTTGGGACCAGCCCGCTTCCTAACACCTGATCCAGTGTCCTGACAGGAGCCCCAGGCACGTCCACGCCGTCGCTGCCCGGAACACACAACCTGAGTCAGTTCAGTGGAAAACATCGGGCAAACCCAGTGGAGGACGTCCTACACTGACCTACACTTTCTAAAACACCAAGGTCAAGAACACGTCGTTCCACACCCAGGAGGCTCAAGAGAGCTGAGAACTGAAAGTCCTCGCTGCCTTGGATTGGAAGCGGAGGGACATCTGGGGCATCACGGGGACAAGTGTCAACAGGTAAGTGTGGCCTGTGGATTTGACAGTAGCACTGCTCAGTGTTAAACTTTCTGGTTTTGATTGTTGTACTGTGGATGCAAAAGAGAATGTCGTTGTCCTCAAGAAAGCCCAAAGGAATATGTAGGGAGGATCCTATATGCAGGATTCTATAAGTTATTCTCAAATGGTTTAGACAGAGAGGAAACAAGAGAGTCTGAGAGAAGGATAATACGACAAAATGTAAACAATCGATGACTCTGGGTGAATGGGAGTCCTTTGAACTCTTCTTACAACTTTTCTGGGGAAACTTAATTTTTTAAACAGTGTGTATAAATTTAGAGAGAGTATTCAAGCGACTGTCAGGGTGGTTTTGCATAGTGGGATTAGCGGGGTGGGGGTGGGGTAATTTTTTTTCTTTCTTAAAATCCATTTCGCCCCTAACATTCTGTAGTAAGCATGAACTCTACTTGAAATCAGAACAGAACGAATGACACGATAAAAATGATTTTTTTCTTTTCATACATATTCCAACTGCTGTTGTCTTTCCTTTCTGCTGTGGCTAAAGGAATCCATATCTACTTCTCGAAAGGATCTGAGATCTCTCAGAGCCAGGGGCACACGCAAAACTCAACCAAATGGCACCCAAACCATATATACAAGTGGGTGGGGAAGAGAATTTAACTCATGGGACTCTTGATGAAACGCTTTTCTCCCCTTACTCTTGGAAGCCCGAATCTTTCCAGTCTGCTGGTGGTATCTATTCCACATGCCTAATTAGCTCATTTCTAGTAGGGTTTCAAGCTCAAAGGACAAGGTTTCTTCTGCTTTGTATGAGCCTCTGTCCGGCTGTGGGTGAGGTCGCCAGGTCTCTGGGGAGGCACCAGATTACCATCTTTTTGCTTTTCCTGCCCTGCTAAGCATCTCAGCTGTATTATGGAGATAATTATCTTTTCCAATAATTTTCTCCTTGTTACCATGAAGATTTAGACAATACTTGGCAGATGCCGAGTACTCGAGATAATGGCTGTTATTTGAAGATCTTCCTCCTGTTCAAATGAGGTTACTAAGATAACACGTACAGATCACAGACCTCCTCTCTACAATGAGCTTGGATTCTGAACACATAAACAGTACGATATGTGAGCCTCTGGATTCGCTTGAAGTCTGTGGGGGTGAAATCAGAACCTAAGATCTGCCAGGCATGGTGGATGTTCTTGGGTTTTCCTTCCAGACAATGGGTGGTGAGCCGGAAGGAAATCCCTCCAGCAAAGCCCTGAACTTGAACGACCCGGCCTGTCTTAAAGGGCGGCGTTGGACTGCTTTTATGGATACCTCTTTGTTTCTTGAGTTAGGTTTATTACTACTTGGTCAGTTGTTAGAAATAACACAATTTCTTAGAAACACCTATTTGTGGTAACTTTCCAGAGCTCTGTGGCCATGTTCAAACGAAGGCTTTGTATGGTGTTTGCTGCAAAACATACCCTACTTAATAGGTTGATCATAAAGCGAGATCATTTTATCATTAAGGGGCTGGCTGTAGATACGCTTGACCCACTGCATACCTGTTTAAGATATACCTGCTGAAGACATAAAGAACTGAGTGTCTAACCAACTGCAAGGAGCTCATGTCCTTCTGCAGAGCTGGGGTTCGTGGATGACACGGGTTGGCAGCTTTCTCAGGCAGACAGACCTGGTCCCCAGAGCAGCAGCCCAGCCCTCAGCTGGGAGCCTGGCAGAGATGCAAGCCCTCAGGCCCTACTTGGAACTTCTAAATCAGAATCTGTATTGTGATAAGATCCTGGGGGGTTGAACTCCGTTCATCAGAGGATGCAGCCTGGGGGCAGCGGGGCCAGCAAATGTTGTCCTCCGGGGGGTAGGTGTGGAGGCAGAGGTCACCAGAAGGCTGGCTGAAGAGCAGGCTGCTCACAGGAGAGACGGATGTTCCTCTAAAAGACACTTAAAAATGATGTCCATTTTAATAGGTTTCAGACAGATGTTGTCTGAAGGAGGCTTGGGGTGAATGTTCTTTTCTGGAGGAAGGAGGAGGGAAGTAACACTTATTTCAACCTGAATCTGTGCTAAACACTGTTGTAGGCTTAATACACGTGTACACACACATGTGTGTACATGTGTGTGTACACACAGAGCTATGCATTTACTTAGGCAGGTATATACGAGTGTGTGTGTTTATCTCCTTCCTTCTCATCACCCAGGCCCTTGGCTACAAAGTCCCTCCTTACAGGTTAAGAAGGTGACATGGGGCCGTGGAGAGTCAGTGATTGCACGTAAGGAACGAGGGGCACAACCAGCTGGGCAGCCTGGCTGCTGTCCAGCCTGTGTCCTGCTGGCTCTGCCTCACTCCCTCCTTTCTGCATACAATGAACAATCCTCTTCTGATCCCAAGTACTTCCTGGTCTGTTCTGATCATTGGATTGTGTGGTGGGGCAGGAGGGTTAGTGGGAGGTGGGGAGTTCTAGTTACTACAGCTGTGAAGGAGATCACCTGGCCTGGTAAATCTCATGTTTACTGGAAGAATGTAATCCCACCCACTGCACTGTGGGTTCCTGGCAGGGGTTCCTATCCCAGTGGGGCCAGGCTGAGGTGTGGCAGGGCCTGGTCGGTGGTCCTTTCTCCCCTGTCTTCCCCACCTCTGTAAGCTGGCCATTCTCCCTCTCTGCCTCAGTTTCCTCATTTGTAAAGTGAGCAAAGACCAGCAATAGCTCCTATCACTACGGTCCAAGAGAATCAAGGCCAGATGCATAAACATCCGAGCGAGTGATACAGCACTGCTTCTGATGCTGCGCCCGCACAGCAAATGCCCACGAGTGGCTGCTGTTACCGTGGATGGTGGTGACGATGCTGATGTGAGGATGCTACAGTTGGGGAGAAGGAGATGCTGAAGATGTGCCGAAAGGACCGCACGGGAGCCAGGCCACAAATGATGGTGGGGCTGTGGCCCACGGCAGGGCCCAGGAACTTCCCCCGGACCACTCCTGGGTACCAGAGACGCGCTGGGTGTTCTTCCCCAGGATGGCTGAGCATTGGAGCCAGACAGTCGTGACTGTTGGTCCACGGAGCCAGTCTCAAGGCACCAGATCATCTGATTGCTGGGATGCGGGGTGCGGAGAGAAGCTTTAAAGTCTAGTGTTTTCTTACTCAAGACTTTAAATATAACATTCTTCTTTTTAAAAAAGATGTATCCGGTTGAAATACGCCCCTTTCAGAAAACGACCCTGGAGCACCAGATGCCTTTTCATCTGCCTCAAAGAAGTTTTTTAGTTGTTGCTGTCTTGGGGTCTAGAGTGGTGTGGCCTTTTGCATATTTAAATAAACGCTCATCTTTTGTTTTTTCTTTTGAATCTGACAACCAAGATACGCAGACAATTTTGTGGAAATAAACAGCCCAGCCTGATGAATAGCTGGATTGAAACAAAGATGCAGGTGGGTTTTCAAGAGCTATTGAACAAAATCCAAGCCTTTGACCCCAAGTCTGTATTACATCCACCAAATCCCTGCTTGGAAGGAAGGTTCGCAGCCAGCTCAGTGGGCTGGCTGGGGTTGGCTGGACAGCTTCCTCCAGCCAGGATGCTCTTCTGTCCCTGTGAGGAAGCAGCCGCTGAGTGCAGTAGGAATCCCGGGCAGCCTGTTTGAGTGTCTGCACTGACTGCCTCGTGGCACTCGAGACTCACGGCTGGGCGCCCCGATGCTCCAGCTGCGGTTCTGTGTCTGGACGTGACGTGGTTGGTGGTGGCAGCGAGTCAGAGTCACGGGGGCCAGGACATGGCAGACTACAGACCCCTCCCACAGCCCGCGGCCAGTGACTGATGCAGATGTACAGAAGGCCAGCCTCCTCCAGCTCCAGGGAAGGTTGCTCTGGGTGCCATGCTCCCCGGGGGCTCAGGCGGCTGCTCTCCTG
>NW_006785617.1:306258-314174 GCF_000442215.2 Lipotes vexillifer
CTCGGGGTGCCATGCCCCCCGGGGGCTCAGGCGGCTGCTCCCCTGCTGAAGCCACAACCTCACTTAGCTTTCTTCCCCTCCTCCCTTCCCTCGGTGCCCTTCTCGTCCTAGACAGGCAGGAATCCCCACCCCAGGCTCTGCTTCTAGAAATCCGGCTCCCGTGCTGCTACTTGCAAGGACTGAGGACAAGAGCAGTGCTCATTCCAGGTGTGTGTGAGCCCAGAGCACGGGGGCTAAGCCACCACCCTCCTCCCAGATAAAGCTGCCAGACAAAATACAGACGCCCCATTACATGTGAATTTCAGGTAAACAACGAATAATGTTTTAGTACAAATAAGTGCCAAATATTGGGTGGGACATACTTACACTAAAAAAATGATTTTTTATTTATCTAAAATTCTAATATAACCAGGCATCCCATATTTTGATTTGCTAAATCTGACAGCTGTAGCCCTGAGTCCCTTTTGGGTCGGTTTTGAGTTGACGGGGCGCTTGAGAACACTTTTGCTGCAACCCAGCTTCACTCCCTGGATAATAACTGTAATGGTATTAGCAGTGTAGTTGTGATAATACCAGCAGCAGCAGAAGCCGTAATATAGTGGGAGAAGCTGAGACATATCTATGGCATATCGCACTCCAGGCAGCATTTCATTCTGAGTGTGTTACACATATCAGCTCATTAAATCCCTGCCCCTCTTCTCTCTGTGAGATCCTATCTTGGTCCACATCTCACAGAAGAGAAAACTGAGGCACTCAGAGAAGTGACTCACCCAAGGCTGGTAAGCAGTGGGGAGGGCTCCAAACGTAGACCGTCCAGGCTCCACTCTTCTAACCACTGCACCAATTAGACTGATTAGGAGACTCTTAGAAAACTACTGGATAGCTTGAGTTTTCCAGAAAAGCAGAATCATTTGCTGACCAAGTTCTAAGACGCTTTGTGGAACTACTGGGGACAGACAGGGAGGGAACAGTGTCCCCTCCCGGTCCCGCCTGCAGGATGGGCAGCTGGTGAGGAGACTGGCTAGACTGGGATATATTGTGTTTATAACAAGCTTAGCTGCACAGTTAACCAAGAGCGGGTAGAAAGGAGGCCCTGGTTGAATGATAACTGCCCAGGGCTGCGCTGTCCAACACAGGAGGCACCGTCTGTGGCCCTCAGCCCTGGACCCACGGCCTGTTGGAGTGGAGGTGCGCTGTTAACATCATTCAGTAAAATACAACCTGGATTTCAAAGACTTAGTACAAAAAGTGTAAATGTGTCACTAATAATTTTCACGTTGACCACACATGGAAACGATGATAGTTTGGATATATTGGGTAAAATATATTTTAAAAACCAAGTCCACCTGTTTCTTTTTACTTTTTAAAATACAGCTACTTGACAATTGAAAATCACGTTTGTGTCTGTTGAGGGGAGACGAAGGAAGTAGGAGAAGAATGAGGCTTCTGGCCTCGAGGAGGAGGATCCTATAGTTGGAATCTGCCCACCTGTGGGGTCTTTCTAAAGTCTAGATTTTTCTGTCTGCTTTTTATTTTTCCCACGAAGAACAAGAGACGCAAGTCAAGAGGAGAATGATGTCAGTGCAGGGGGCTTGGAGTGTGGAGGCATCGCGGGCGGCCGCCCTGCAGGGCAGGTTCAGTGCCTGCCACCGGGGCATCTGGGAGCCTCACCCCTCGAGCCTTGGCCACACTTCCGTGGGCAGGAGGCAGGGGAGGAGGCCAGCCTCCTCGGGAAGCGCCGGGGGACAGGACCTTAGCTGCCGTTTCAGGTTCAGCAACTCTGGGGTGAGGTCCGAGACTGCATTTCTCACAAGCCCTGGGGGAGGTGATGCTGCTGGTCCTTGGGCTGTATTTGGGTTAGCAAGGCTTTCTGTGATGGCCTTGTCCCCTGTACCAGGTTCCTAAGAGGATCAGTCACTGCCCAATTTACCTTCGTAACATCTCCTGTCACGGGCGCACAAATTTGTGGATTTACGTCAACGACTGCATGCCTAATGGGCACTTATAAAGGGTTACCATAATTTAGGGTAAAACGTGAAAGCGAAGATTGAACAAGCCCTGCGTTCCATCGTGGTCCTGTCTCCCAGGATGCTACTGGCTCAGGTGGTGGGAGGCTACCCACGTTTTCGGACCTGGTGTGTGCCGAGCCCCAGGCAAGACGCCTCACATACACTCTTCCTTTTCTCCTCGGCACCACCCTGAGGACGCAGCATTGGCCCTGCTTCTCGGATGACACATCCTGGAGGAGTTAGGCAAAGGGGAGCAGCTGGTTGGTAAGCGAGGCCCTCCAGCATGGTCTTGGAGCTCAGATGAGTTTCCGCTCTGGTGCTGCACGGAGAGCCTGGCTCCGCCCCGGGGACCTGCAGAGCCTGTGGCGCCAGATTCTATCTGCAGCTCCCCTGCGAAGGAGGTTTTACATTCTTCCTCCAAGTACTTGGAACAATGTTCTCCACAAATCCTGAGGACGTCATAGGCTGCCTTTCCCTGCCAGCTCAGCTTGTATCAGCCCCATGATGACTCCGTTTTGCTTCCAGCTGGAACTAAAACGGGAGGAACCACAGTTCCAGGTCCCCGACCTCTGCTTCCCGGGAGACTTCTGGAGCTCCCTCCCCGGTTCCCATCCTCAGCACCTCTCTTCACTTTGTGGTCCTCTGCATTGTAGAACTCGGCTTTTCTGAGGGCTGCAACTACTGCTGAGCAGAGGCATATGCCAGCCAGAGGTGATGCCACAGCCCCAAGAGGAAGAACCGGGGCTGCGAGCCCAGCTGATCTGGGTTGCATCCCTGCCTGCAGTATTGTGTGACCCTGACCTTGAAGCCATGATTTTACCCTCTTTGAGCTTGTGTTTCCTGCTCAGTGAAAGGGAGTGGTTACTAAGCCATTGCCCCCTCACGGGGTGGCTGTAAGGCTGAAAAGATGGGTGTATTTACAGTGCTCAGCAGGGTCCCACAGAAGGTTCTGGAAGGGAGTCAACACTTGGAAGAAGGGCATGGACCAGTGTGAGCTGCCCACTGCTGGTCCGGCTTCCAGCTGAGGGCAAGCCTGGTCTGTGCCATTCCGGGAGGTGAAACTCCAATGGGTGATTTACCTCTTCAGCAGCTTGAAGAGCCTGAGGTCGGAGTTCAGGGTGACTGAGCTGCTGGAAGGTGAGGGTCCCAAGAAGGAGAGTCCGGGGTCGGGGGGTCCACATTGGGGGTGTAGCTCCTCCTGCTTCTCTGCTGAGCCTGGGACCACAGGCTCCAAGCAGCCTGCAAGGATCAAGGAGCTGAGCTGGGATTTGCTCTCGTTGGGGAAAGGTTTCAATCAGAGACTGGCTGAGTTATTTTCCTGCTAAACCAAACAAACATGTACACACACAGACAAAGAAACATTTGCACTTTTCTTGGAAAATAATTGACTCTAGAGCACTGTAGTCACAATGTCAGAATATAATCCAAAATCACTCATTAAGAACCAAGAAAATGGGCTTCCCTGGTGGCACAGTGGTTGAGAATCCACCTGCCAGTGCAGGGGACACAGGTTCAATCCCTGGTCCGGGAAGATCCCGCATGCCATGGAGCAGCTAAGCCCATGAGCCACAACTACTGAAGCCTGTGTGCCTAGAGCCTGTGCTCCGCAACAAGAGAAGCCACCGCAATGAGAAGCCTGCGAAGCACAAAGAAGAGTAGCCCCCACTCACCATAACCAGAGAAAAGCCCATGTGCAGCAACGAAGACCCAATGCAGCCAGAAACAATAAATAAAATAAAATAATAAAATAAATAAATTTACTTAAAAAAAAAAAAGAACGAAGAAAATGACAACAACAGAAGCCAATCTGGAGATGACCAGATATTGGAACCAGCAGACAAGGATTTTAAAGCAACTGTTGTAGCTATACTGTATGAGGTAAAGGAAAATATGCTTATAATAAATAAAAAGAAAATTTTGGTAGAGAAATGAAAGCTATATAAAATGGAAATTGAAGAACTAAAAAATACAATATCTGAAATAGACTGCTTGTCATAATGGCAGGCACTCAATAACTAGGTAGATATTAAAGCATAGAATGGGGGCTTCCCTGGTGGCGCAGTGGTTGAGAGTCCGCCTGCCAATGCAGGGGACGCGGGTTCGTGCCCTGGTCTGGGAGGATTCCACGTGCCGTGGAGTGGCTGGGCCTGTGTGCCATGGCCGCTGAGCCTGCGCGTCCGTTGCCTGTGCTCCGCAGCAGGAGAGGCCACAGAGGTGAGAGGCCCACGTACCTCAAAAACAAACAAAAAAAATCATAAAGCATAGAATGAAAGAGATCTTCCGTTTTTTCAGAACTGAAGTATAGCAGAATATCATGTATTTGCAGACAAAAATCAAAGTTATTCAGACATCTATTATGGAGACTGTCTTTTTATGTGAAACTGAATTCTTTCTGAATTATTTTTTAAAGAACCATATTTTAGCAATTGAACCACATCAAGATGCTCTTGAAGCCTGCTGCTTCAAGAAAGAGTGGGGGGCTTCCCTGGTGGCGCAGTGGTTGAGAGTCCGCCTGCCGATGCAGGGGACATGGGTTCGTGCCCCGGTCTGGGAAGATCCCACATGCCGTGGAGCGGCTGGGCCCGTCAGCCATGGTCGCTGAGCCTGCGCGTCCGGAGCCTGTGCTCCGCAACGGAAGAGGCCACAACAGTGAGAGGCCCAAGTACTGCAAAAAAATAAAATAAAATAAAAAATAAAGAGTGGGTCTTGGTGTGGACTGGCAGCTGGGGGCTGTGGTTTAGCTAAAATTCTCTGCATTTCTGCAGCACAATGGAGGGAAAGAATGCAGACATCAGAGGGAGATGCTCATTCAAGTCCTCGGGCTGTCTTCTAATTGCTCTGTGACTCTGGCCAGGATGTTTTTGTATTTTTGTGACTATTTTTGTGGTTGTCCTTTGTTTTCATCTATAAAGTAGACATTTTAAAAGTTGTGTTTGGGGACTTCCCTGGCGGTCCACTGGTTAAAAATCCACACTTCCATTGCAGAGGGCATGGGTTCGATCCCAGGTCAGGGAATTAAGATCCTGCATGCTGTGCAGTGCAGTCAGGAAAAAAAAAAAAAAAAAAAGTTGTGTTTATAGACTTGTTACAGAATTTAATATGAACTCCCACGACATGTATGAGCCTGGCATGTGACATCCCTCTGTCTGTAGAATTGAAAACAAGAGACATACCTGGACATCTCAGTTCCTCTGGAGTGGTGCCCTGGGCCCTGGGGCCTGAGCTGGGTCCTACAGGGACTCAGAGGTACCACTGTGGGACAGATGGGGTGGGTGACCTTCAGGTCTCTATTTGAAAAACCTGGTTTGCTTGGACACCAGGATTAGCCCAGGCCCTGGAGCAGAGGACCTCATGGGCAGTCCTGCTTTGATGGCCATAAACCTGAAGCCTGGGGAAAGAGAGCCAAAGGGGAGATTATGGAGGAGATGGACTCTGTCAGATGCAAGAATGGGGACAGCAGCACAGCCTGGTGGCCTGGGTAATGCAGTGCCCCTGGATGGCCATGGCTCCCTGTGTATTTTGAGAGCAGCCCAGAAGGCCTCCTGGAATGTCTCCCTGGCACCTCCAGGCTCTGTAGCTGAAAGCAGCATCTGAGGTGCCCAGGAGGCCCTGCAGTGACGGCCACAGGGAAGTGCTGCCCCCACGTGGCTGGTGGGGCAGGACCAGCACAGTGAACATTCTCCATCCCGCCTCTCCTCTCTCCTTTGGGCCTGGGCAAGAACTCCGGAAACTGGGGTTCATGAGGGATGCAAACCAAGCATCATTTTAAAAATAGTTTTTACTGTAACTTCAGAAGAATCATAGCTGAAGACTGAAAGCAAAATATTCAGCTAGTAATATTTATACATCAGCTCCATCCTTTTTTAAAACAGATTGGAAAATGCCACTCCTGGGCTCAGAACACTTGGGGTTCCCCGTGGGCCTCAGAATGTCATCCTACCTCCTCATTCCAACCTGCAGGACCCCGCCTACCTGCAAGCCTCGCCTTTCACCTCTGATCCCTTGCTAGCACTGTCTCAGGCTCACGGATGAGCTTCAGTAGCTTCTGACCAAGCCAGCCCTTCCTGCCACAGGGCCTTTAGACATGCTTCTTCCTAAACCTGATACCTCCTTGACCTCACATCCACATGTTCCTCCCAACACCCACCTTTCACCTGCCAGTTCCTGCCTAATTTGGCAAGAATCTGCGTAAGTATTTCTTAGTCTAAGAAGCTTTTCCCCACCTCCCAGGCTAGGCTGGACCCCCCTTCATCCTATTTTATTAGGATGACTCAGCACTAGGTAATTAGCTTGTAATTATGTGCTTACTGGCCCTGTCCTGGCTCTGTGGCAGCAGAATCCTCACCTCCTTGTCCACTGCTCTGCCCCTGGGGACAGTCAGATGTGTGCCAGGCCAGGGAGCAACTGCCAGCCTTTTGATGGTCTGGGCATTGTCTTAATTTCTCCCTCCTCCAAAATTGCTTCTGAACCTTGTTATATTAATTGAAGATCATGTGAAAATTGTTCAACTAAGTCATTTTGCAATTTGAACAAAATTGTATATGTTAGCTAAATTCAGATTTGGTTTATACGTGGTTTTATTATATGGAGGCCATTTGTGTCCCATGATCTGATCTGGAACTCTCAATTAGTTACACTTCAAGAGCAGCATTGCTAGGTCCAAGGCGGGCGGGACGAGGGGTCTGCCTGCTGTGTGGCCTTGGCTCAGCTTTTGGAAGAAGTGGGCCTGCGGTATTTCCCCTGTGACACTCAAATGGGCTCGTGGAAGAAACAGAGTGAACATAGAAGTGCAAGACAAACAGATTCTGAAGTTCTTAATAATTTTTAGAACATGTTTTTCTGTGGACCCGGTGTTTACTCTCACTCTATACATTCAAATCTAGTTATGGATGGGTCCTTCGGATGCCCTTGGCTCCTTTTTTTGAAATTGAAATATAGTTAATTTACAGTGCTGTGTTAATTTCTGCTGTACAGCAAAATGATTCAGTTATACATACATATATATGTACCTTCTTTTTTCATATTCTTTTCCATTATGGCTTATTACAGGATATTGAATATAGTTCCCTGTGCTCTACAGTAGGGCCTTGTTCTTTATTTATTTGATATATAATGGTTTGTATCTGCTAATCCCAAGCTCTTAATTTATCCCTCCTCCACCCCCTTTCCCCTTTGGTAACCATAAGTTTGTTTTCTATGTCTGTGAATCTATCTCTGTTTTGTAAGTAAGTTCATTTGTATCAATTTTTTTTAGATTCCACATATAAGTGATGTCATATGTATTTGTCTTTCTCTGTCTGACTTACTTCACTTAATATGATAATCTCTATGTTCATTCATGCTGCTGCAAAAGGCAATATTTCATTCTTTTTTATGGCTGAGTAATATTCCATCGTATATATGTGTCACATCTTCTTTATTCATTCATCTGTCAATGGACATTTAGGTTGCTTCCATGTCTTGGCTATTGTGAATAGTGCTGCAGTGAATATTGGGGTGCATGTATCTTTTTGAATTAGAGTTTTAGTCTTTTCCAGACATATGCCCAGGAGTGAGATGGCTGGATCATATGGTAGCTCTATTTTTTAAGGAAGCTCCATCCTGTTCTCCACAGTGGCTGCAGCAATTTACATTCCTACAGACAGCATAGGGCCCCTTGCTCTTTTTATGTCACCCCATTTTTTCTCCCCCAGATGTGAACTTTACTTTCTTTCATCAAAATTCCCAATTTTTCCATGGAAACCATCTCAGGGCATTCAGCCTCAGCTCCTTCTCCCCTTTCCATAAATCAGGGAAGGACACTTTCACATCTGCTCTCCATTTTTTTGGTATGTTTATTGCAGGAAAATGGAAAATACAGATAGGGAAAGGGAAGAAAATAGACCCCGTAAGTCAGCCCCCCGGGGG
>NW_006785617.1:314184-350220 GCF_000442215.2 Lipotes vexillifer
CCGGGGGGGGGGGAATTCAATGTACATCTTTTACCTCTGCATACATAGCTACATCAATTTATTTGTTTGTTTAAAATGAGGACACCATTTTTGGAACAGCTTTCGATTTACAGAAGAGGGAGCAGAAAGTGCAGAGAGCTCTCCCTCCATCCCCTTCCCAGATTCCTGTCTTGATAACATCTTGCGTTAGTCTGGTACATTTGTTACAGTTGATGAGCCAATATTGATATATTGTTATTAACCAAAGTTCATAGTGTACAGTAGGGTTCACTCTTGTTGTTGTACATGCTATGGGTTTTAACAAATACCTAATGACATGTCTCCACCGTTACAAGATCACACAGAATCGTTTCACTGCCCCTAAAATCCCCTGTGCTCCACGCATTCATTCCTCCTTCCGTCTCTTCCCCCGACTCCCTACCCCCATAAATCCTTGGCAACCACTGAGCTTTCTACTTTCTCCTTAGTTTTGCCTTTTCCAGAATGTCATGGAGTTGGAATTGTAGAGTGTGCAGCGTTTTCAGATTGGCTTCTTTCCCTTAGCAGCATGCACTGAAGCTTCCCCCGTCTCTTTTTATGGCTCGATAGCTCATTTATTTTTATCACCAAATAATATTACATTATCTGAATGTACCATAGTTTGTTATTCCTTCAAATTACAAGATGTATCTTGGTTGCTTCCAAGTTTTAGCAATTATGAATAAAGCTGCCATAAACATTCATGTGCAGGTTTTTAATCTGGACAAAGTTTTCAACTCCTTTGGATAAATACCAAGAAGACTGATTGCTGGATCAAATGGTGAAAGTATGTTTACTTTGTAAGAAACTGTTAAACTGTCTTCCAACATGGCTGTGACATTTTACATTCCACTGATCTATGTGTCTGTTCCTTCATCAGCACCACCCTGTCCTGATTACTGCACCTTTGTAGTAAGTCTTGAAGTTGGGTAGTGCCGGTCCTCTGACTCTGCTCTCCTGGAGCTCCCTAATTTTGTCTCATATGAGTTTTATGTTCCTCAGGCTCTTCAGCCTTCTTACAACAACAGCATGTCAGCTGTAGTATCTACTCCTGGCCCTGGTTAAGCATCTTCAAATGGAGACGGAGATGGACAAACCCACCCCTAAATGCATGTTGGCGAGGCAGCCCAGGCTCAGCACGAGGGCAGACGTGGGCTGCAGACTCTGCTGTGCCCTCGTTGGCTGCATCATTGCCCACGATCGCTGCCTCTTGGCAGCTAAAGCAAACTTTCCTGGGAATGCTTCACAATTGCATGGTGGCTAAGAGAAATGAAAGATTTCCCTATCGAATTTTTCCTTAACTACTCTTTTTTAGATCTGAAACAATGATTCTACTCATTCAAGTTACATACATGTAGATAGTGGCTGTGAAGAAAAGATCTTTGGGATTCCTCTCAGTTAACTGTTGCACATAGTAAATGATGCCAGAGCCGGTGTTGCAAGGCAGTAACATCTGTTTCTGTTCATGGAGCTGTTGGCTGACGGGGCTGAGCCGAGCACTTCCTCAGTTGCCTCACATGTCAGTTGAGGCCTGGCTTTGCTTTGCTCCTCGGGCTGCTGGGCTCGGCTGGCGGCCAGGAAGCCCTCACCATATGACTGGCTCTGGGTGCTGCCCCCAAGGCTTCTCCAGGCGTTCCTCGCAGCCAAGTGGTCTCGGGTGACCTCAGGGGGCTGACTTCAAAACAGAAATTAGGAGCTGCCAGCCCCATATGGCCTGGTCCCGGGACAGGCTCGGTGTACCCTACCTCATGTGTCAGTCAGAGCAGTCTCAGGCCAGCCCAGATTCGGGGGGTGGCCACAGACTGCACACCTTATCCAGAGGGGTGATGAGCTTGCGCTTATCCGGAGGTTGGTGGCGGTCACTGAAGACCGTGTCCCACAGCATCAGGTGTAAGAGTTACCTCGACCCTGCAACGGTCGGCGGCACAGCACGGGGCCATGTGCCTACCCTCTCTGAGATGCAGTCTTACTTCTCAAATGGAGAGACTACTAACTGCGTAGGTTTGCTGGAGGAAACAAATAATACACACAGTGTACACATAGGAGGCCGTCATCTCGTTACAGTGAGAAAAAATCACTTGGTCCTTAGCAGCAAGTGGAGGCGGGGGTCCAGCCCATATTCCCTCGGTCAGCTGCAGAGCTCACCTTCCGGTTCTGACCGGCTTGAGAAGGGTGGGCCTGAAGAGCCCAAGGGATTGTGAAGATGGGGGCAGGTGGGCCACCCTCTGCTCTCGCCCTCCGAGGGCAGCTCTGAGGCTGTCCACCTGCACCGTCACCCAGGTCACCAGGGTTCCCAGGCTGACCCTCTGGGCCCACCTTTTGCCAAATTCCCACCTCACGTCTCCAAGCCCTCAGTGTGCTTCTTGGGATCACTTCCTGTGTAAACTGCTTGGTCCTAAATCCTCGTCTTAGGGGCTGCTTTTGGGGGGACCACAGCTAAGATGGAGACCATTAGAATTTAAATACTTGCCACATTCTAATACAACCAGTCGCCCCATGTTTGTAAAGGATATATACAGTCCACTTCTTGGTTTCCTGTTTCAGGCAGAAACCCGGTGGTCCCCACAGGTAGCAGAGCGACAGCCCATTTTCCTTTCCAGGGTGAGGCAGTCAGCCCAGCACCACCCACCCACCACTGCCTCCCGCCGCCGATCTGAAAGCCAAAACATAATGTAACCAGCAGCATCTCCCAGTCAGTCCCAGCCCAGCCCTCATCTTCGTCTGGGGGTGGGGAGTGGAGGGAGGATTAAGAAGTGGGTGTGGGGGCTTCCCTGGTGGCTCAGTGGTTAAGAATCCGCCTGCCAATGCAGGGGACACGGGTTCGGGCACTGGTCCAGAAAGATCCCACATGCCGCGGAGCAACTAAGCCCGTGCGCCACAATTACTGAGCCTGCATGCCACAACTACTGAAGCCCACGTGCCTACACCCCGTGCTCCGCAACCAGAGAAGCCACCACAATGGGAAGCCCACGCACCGCAACGAAGAGTAGCCCCTGCTCGCTGCAGCTAGAGAAAGCCAGCATGCAGCAAGAAAGACCCAATGCAGCCAAAAATGAATAAATTAGAAAAAAAAAGAAGTGGGTGTAGAAAGCAGCGCTCTCACGGGGCAGTGGGTTCTGGGTGGGGGTTATTCTAAGGGCTCGAACCATACTTCCTCTTGGGAGGGAATTACTCTGGTTGAGAAGAGAGTTCCTGGTGGGCTGCAGGGCAGGAGTCGGTGCCGGGGGGAGCTTGTGAGGGAAGGGAGGGGGACAGGGCCACAGAGCCTGAGACTGGCTTCACCTGCTCTGCATTCAAAGTACAAAGGGACCTGGAGACCCCGAGAGGTGAGGGGAGAGGGTGGGGGGCACCTGAGTGGCCCAGCAGATCCTGTGGGGTGAAGGGCTTGGAAGTCAGGACAATCTAATGTTGAATTTTATGTCATTGGCCTTTCATGAAAATCCTTTCTAACCCATCCCCCCCCCAAACATTGACCGAAGTGCCCCCCTGACATAAATGTGTGCACATGTGTCTGTTGATGAAATTAGCATTCAGGTTTGAGTTCTCTCTGAGCATCGATGAAATGGAGTCCAAATGAAAAGAGTGAGGATTGGGAAATAATCGCCCCAAAGTCAAAGTGATGGGGAGAACACTCATGCATAGAAATCCGCAAAAGTCTTGAGGGGGACGTGGATTTCCCGCAAATCAGAGAAGGGAAGGTTGAGTGTCAAGGGGCAGCAGAGCTGACTTCTGGCCTAGGGCTATTATCAGGGTGCCAGACTTGACACTTGAGTGTGTGTTGAGTAGGGTCTTTACCGGAAAGACCTCAGGGTGTAGGTTTTGTCCCATCCCAGGAGCGCAAAGCCATAGGATAACAGCACACCTGCCTGTCTCCACGGAGACTGAGCCACTTGCCCCGAGGGCTGGATCCAGAACCTTCTCTGACCTCATCAACTAAACCAACATAATCCACTCTCACCTCCTTCGTCTCCTTCCGTTGACCTCTTCTCTGGACCAGGGTGGGGGCTGGGGGAGGAGCTGTCACACATTTATTTCTCTAAGTGTTTATCCTGAGGTGGTCAAATGGCGGGTTAGATAGCACTATATGTGACAT
Organism: Lipotes vexillifer; assembly: GCF_000442215.2. Classification (NCBI taxonomy): domain Eukaryota; kingdom Metazoa; phylum Chordata; class Mammalia; order Artiodactyla; family Lipotidae; genus Lipotes; species Lipotes vexillifer. The sequence continues at coordinate 318,296 of NW_006785617.1, forward strand.
GAGTGTAAGAAGCAGAGGCTGGTGTGGGTGGAGATGCTTGAGACCCCAGCCATTGTCCACGCATCACTGCCCTGGCTGGAGAAATTTCAGAATCCTTTCAAGGGAAGCTTCAGCATTTTCCTTTGAGAAAACAAACTTGGAAAGATTCTTCAGAATCCCAGAGTGTGCTGGGCCAGGCTTCAAAGAGTTTGACGCAAGAGGGTCATATGAACCCAAATGGCAGAAGAAATTATAGATTTGACACTCAGCAGGCTTCCAATCCAGCAAGGCCTCCAAGCCAGGTGTTCCTTATTCTTTCTTTCTGTCCCAGCATCTCCTGGAAGACTTCAGCTTCTGCTTGCTCACGCAGGTGTGTCCCAGGCCCCTTAGTGTAAGACGTGGAGAAATCAGGCCGCAATCATGGAAGTAGAGACCCAGGACGACTCACCACAGGAAGTGATGGAGGGCACTGGCTCTCCTCTAGACCTGCCTTCTATTCAGAATCTTCAAAAACCGTCCCAAGCACCATCCCAGTTAGTCTCGCAGCTGCCCTGTGAGGTCCCAGTGGAAGACATCGTGACTCCTTTGGGAGATAAGGAGCCTGCAGCTCAGAGTGGTTAAGTGTGTGCGAGCAGAGGCAACCAGATGAGTCTGGGAAGGTCTTCTGATTCACCCTCCCCTAGGTCACAGCCTCATAAACCTACAGGAGTGAGCAATGACACAAATGAGTGAAGTGGCCCGAGCTAGTGGGGCGCTAGGGAGTGGTGGGGGCCATGGCCAACGGGGGAGCCATTCCCACCTCATAAGGGAGCCACTCTTCAGCCCCATCCAACTGTAAGCCTGTGATGATATGGGCCCCGTTTTGCTAGATTTTCTAAATTTACCAAAATTCATGTTCTGCAAGAAATCATTTGTCAATTAATTAAGCAACAGCAACCATGTGCAGATTAAACAGAATAGGTTTTCAGGTGGTGTTCAGCCCCCAGGATGTGGTTCTGTGTCCGTGCCATACCGTAGCAGAAGGAGGCTAGATGGGGTGGGAGTGGCAGGTGGGGCAGGTGGCATGGTCCCTGTTCTGTGTCCTCAGCAGCATCCTGGACCTGCTCCTTCGACATGGCAGCTCCGTGGAGTCTGGGTTAGGGTGGGGAGTGCCTTCCAGGCCACGGGTCCTGGAAGGGGAAGTAAAAAATTGGGACCGTTAATGTGTTAGGCAGGAAGGCAGAAGTACAGAGTTTCTGGTTCCCCAAACCTCCTCCTTCCCCCAACTTGGCTCCACCAGGAGGCTGAAATACTGCCTTCACTTCTGTAAGGTCATTTTAGAGTTTATGGCAAGTTTTGTGTTTTCTTGACTGAAGGATGCAGTTAACTGTCTAATCTCTGCTTTCCTCTACTTTCTGTCATGTCATTTCTGGGACGACAGGGGACAATGAGAAGCCTTCTCCTTATCTGCAGATGTCACCTTGGAGCGGCTCGTTCAGTATCTAGACAGTTTCTGTTGAGAACCGTCCAGAGTTGTGGGTGGGACCTCTGGTCCCGAGCGTCACTCTGTGACCCTATCCTCCCTCGCGGGCAGTGAGATGTCTGTTTCCTGCGGAGTGTTCATCACTGTTGAGACTTCGGGTTTTCTCTTCCTGTGTGTGCACCACCTGAGCCGCCAGAGGTATCCCCAGCAGGCTCGGGGTGTGGGTGTATCAGGAGGCCCATGGTTTCTTCCGTGAGATTGGTGTGGTCCAAGCAGATAAAACACTTTGGCGGGGAGCCTGGAAGCACATGCTCCGCATCATCCTCCCAACAACGTCTGCAGGCCCCGCCCCATCCTGACCCTCACCCCGAGCGGAGACCCCGTCCTCGGGGCTCAGACCCTTTCCCCATCCTGCCTTAGAGCCTCTCCTATTTTCGGCAACAGCAACAACACTCCAAAACAGAAGGCTCGCGTGGGGGTCCCTGCACACCAGGAGGAAGGGGTGGCTCAGGAAGGACACAGACGGGCCCATTCACACATTCCCATTGTGGACAAGCACCAAGAGGCAGGATAGGACTCACTTCCACAATCTCTCTCTTTTTTGGTCTCTCTGCATTCCACTTAGAGTAAGTGTACAAGAGGTTATCATGCTTGTTCTGGAACAGTTCTCGGGAAGTTACGAGGAGCTGGCAGGGTTTGCAGCCCACGTCCTCAGGTATGCGAGAAATAAATTTATCTCTATTTCCTCAAATCAAAGTCATTCTGACCCAGAACTCTTGACCCCAATGAAATGCCGTGAACGCCCTCCTAGTGTTACTGAGGCCCCTCCCTCAGGACCCACCAAGAGCTCCCGGGGAGGGGGTGTCATTAGAGGAGGGCAGGGAGTCTGATCTCTGACTCCTGACTTCAGCCTTGGGCTCTCTGGACTCCTCATCCACACCCTCCTGGGTGGCCCACAGCTGAGCACTGCCATCTCCCTTCCACTGGAGCTTACACTTCCCACTGCCATCCTGGCTGGCCTGGGACTCGGTCTCCCGGACACTGGGTGCGATCTTTGTCTATCAGCCTAAGTGGGGAGAGTGAAATGGAGACACGTCAGAAGGAAAATAGAAATCAGTATCCCCCAAGGTCTCAGCCAGACCAAAGGGAAAGATGCAGGAGTTTGCTTGTACAGTATGATTCCAGGGTCACTCACTGCTGGAAGATTCTCTAATTTAGAATCTTTCAAAGTGCTATTCTGCCTAAAATTTCCAGTATGAAAATGCACACAGTATTTTGTCTCCAGGAAAGGGCATTTACATCATCATTATCTGTCATCACCAGCATGACATGCTCAACATCATGGAAAGTGAGCTAGTCTCTTCCTCACGTGGCAAAGTTTGGGAAGAGGTGGGACTGGGATGGGGCTATGGGGCAGCAGCCTTGCCCTAAGGGAGGGTGTCTGGGTGTCCGGTAATGTTCAGCTGGGCACCGTGAGGATCGAGGCTCCTGATTTGATGGAGAAAGGGTGTCCCAAGTAGGGGGTCACTTTGGGACTGCCTGGTGTCTGAGGGGCTGTTGCTGTCCACGCGATTTGATCATTTCCAGCGTTGCCTGAGCAGCATGACCCAGGCTGGAAATGTTGCTCCTGAATGTTCAGGTGGCTTTTCCCTTCCCATCCTTGTCTTCATAGGTCAGGAGACAGTTCTGAATCATTGCATTCAGGACTTTATGGTTCTAAGTTACTTGGGCTTTTCCTTTTCTTAGTCTTTCCCAAATCTATTCTAAAAATTATATATACCTCTTTTGAATGATAGTCCTAGTGTTCCTTTATTTTTTATTTGGGAAATGGAATACATGAGTGCAAAAAATTCCAGTGGAGCACAAGGTCTATCACGAATGTCAACCCCATCCTATTCTTGCCCATCCTAGGACCCTCCCCAGAGGCAGCCACTGCTCCTGGGGGTGGTAGCAGGTCCTGCACTCTGGTCTGAATTTCTGTATGTTTCAGCTTGTCTTGAAGATTACTACATATCATCACATAAGAGTCATCTCATTTTTTAATGACTACATAGGATTACAGTGTATTGACATTTCACAGTTTATAATTAAACCCCTTTAAAAAATATTTAGGTATTATTTTCTTCAGTCTTAGAAATTCACATATAATGCTTCCTTATTTTCATTATTCATTCAATATCTCTGTATGTACATTTTTGTTTTTATACTTTAAAAATGTTTTTCCTGTTCCTGATTCTTTATCTATATTTCCATTTCTTCACATTGTCTTTTCTAAAAATATTGTGAGTAAATATATATGTGTGTCTTAGTTGTAAGCCATCTTAATTTTTTGTAGACTGAGGAGAGGCAAAAAACTAATAAAAGTCATGATAAAAACTTTTAACAAATTAGACACAGAAGGAACACATCTCAACATAATAAAGGCCATATATGACAAGCCCACATCAGCATCATACTCAATGGCTAAAGTTGAAAGCTTTTCCTCTAAGATCAAGAACAAGACAAGGGTGCCTACTTTTACCACTCCTATTGAACATAGTACAAGAAGTCCTAGCTACAGCAATCAGGCAAGAAAAAGAAATTAAATGTATCAGAATTGGAAAGGAAGAAGTAAAAATGTCTCTGTTTGCAGATGAAATGATTTTATATATCGAAAATCCTAAAGACTCAACAAGAAACCCTGTTAGATCTAATCCATGAATTAGGTAAGGTTACAAGATACAAAGTTAACATACAAAAATCAGTACTGTTTCTATATCCCTGTGACAAATTTTCTGAAAAAGAAATAAAGAAATTGAACCCATTTACAACTGCATCGAAACAATACCTAGGCGCTTCCCTGGTGGCGCAGTGGTTGAGAGTCCGCCTGCCGATGCAGGGGACACAGGTTCGTGCCCCAGTCTGGGAAGATCCCACATGCTGCAGAGCGGCTGGGCCTGTGAGCCATGGCTGCTGAGCCTGCGCGTCCAGAGCCTGTGCTCCACAACGGGAGAGGCCACAACGGTGAGAGGCCCGCGTACCGCAAAAAAAAAAAAAAAATACATAGTTACTTGGTTAAAATAAATGTATCCAAAGAATTGAAAAATCTCTACTCTGAAAATTACAAGACAACCATGAAAGAAATTGAAGAAGACACAAATAAATGCAAAGGTATCTCATGTTCATGGATTGGAAGAACTACTATTGTTAAAACGTCTTTACTACCAAAAACCATCTACAGATTCAGTGCAATCCCTATCAAGATTTCAATGTCATTTTCTACAGGAGTAGAAAGACACTCCTAAATTTTATATGGAACCACAAAAGACCCCCAATAACCAAAGAAATCCTGATAAAGAAAAACAAAACAGGAGTCATCATACTGACTTCAAACAATGCGATAAAACTATAGTCATCAAAATTCTATGTACTGGCATAAAAACAGACAAATAGATCAAAGATACAGAATCAAGAGTCCAGAAATAAACCCAATCATATACAGTCAACTGAAATTTGACAAGAGAGCCGAAAATATTCAATGGAGAAAAGACATTCTTTTCAATAGATGGTGCTGGGATAACTGGATATTCACATGTAAAAGAATGAAACCAGATCCATAGCTTATGCCACTCACAAAAAAGATAAGAGATAACAAATGCTGGCATGGATGTGGAGAAAATGGAACCCTTGTGCACTATTGGTGGGAATGTAAATTGGTGTAGCCACTATAGAAAACAGTATGGATGATCCTCAAAAATTAAAAATAGAACTACCATATCATCTAGCAATTCCATTTCTAGAAATACCTCCAAAGGGAACAAAGACACTAACTTGAAAAGATATCTGTACCCCCATGTTCATAGCAGTGTTATTTACAATAGCCAAGACATGGAAGCAACCTCAGTGACCATCAATGGATGAGTGAATACAGAAATTGTGGTATATATACACAGTGGAATAGTATTCAGCCATAAAAAATGAAGAAATTCTACCATTGTGACAACATGGATGGACTTTGGAGGCATTATGCTAAGCAAAATAAGTCAGACAGAGAAAGACAAATACTTATATGTGTAATCTAAAAACAAACCAACAAATCAAACTCATAGAAAAAGAGATCAGACTTCTGGTGACCAGAGGCAGTGGGTGGGGGGAAGGGAAATTGGAGGTAGGTGATCAAAAGGTACAAACTTCTAGTTATAAGGCAAATAAGTACCAGGGATGCAATGTACAATATTATGACTATAGTTAGCACTGTTGTCTGATATACAGGAAAGTTAAGAGAATCAATCCTAAGAGTTCTCATCACACGGAGAAATCTTTTTTTCCTTTTTTCTTTCTTTATTTTCTTTTCATTATATTTATATGAGAAGATGGATGTTAGCTGAACCTATTGTGGTAAACATTTCACAGTACATGTAAATCAAACCATCATGCTGTATGCTTTAAAGTCATACAGTGATGTATGCCAATTATTTCTCAATAAAACTGGAAAAAATAATTTAGAAAAAAAGAAACCAGTAAATATTCTCCTTCCCTGTACTATCCTCAGTGAAGCGGGATAGAGTCAAATTTCTTTCCTATGACTTTTCTTTCTGTAACTTTGTTGCCAAACACTTTATTTCTGGTAAAAATTTACCCTGGAAATTTATGGACCTTTCTGGCCAAGTGATAGTCAGCCAGTCTCCTCAGAAGATGGAAAGCAAGACGATGAATTCCAATGTCTCTCTTTATTACTCACTTGTAGCAGAACCATGAAATTCTGTGCAGTAGTGAAGACACTGACCTGAGTAATTCATCGCCAGTTTCTTCCTGATGATGGTGGGCTACTTAGTCCTGCTTTGTTGGAGTCTCTGAGTCTCCTGGCTTTACCCATAGTCAGGAAATTTTGGAGAACCTCCAAAATTTGTGTTCTCAATCCTGCCTCAGCACTAGAACCTCCTGGAGAACTTCATAAACAGCAGGATGCCTGGTCCCAGGCATTTTCCTCTGATGTGCACCCAGGGCTGACAAGCCGGGACTGCATGAGCATTGAAACACTTTCCAGCTCCGCAATCCCAGGACTGAAAGACAGCTTTTAAACTTGCCATAGAACCAGAGGTCTTGCGAACCCTGAACAACTTGGAAGGTTGTTTCCTTCACCAGACTTTTCATGTCTATGGTTTAGAGTGTGAAATATTTTCCCTTGTGAGTTTCCCCTCTAAAGTTTCCACAGCTTTGAGTAGAAAAGATAAAGTTTGGGCTTCAGGAAATAACAAGCTGGAACACAACTTTCTCCAGGTGTAAAACTGGAGATGCAACCATCTGAGAAGCCAGGTGGGTGTAACTTTCCAGCACCTGGGAGTAGAGGAGGAAGGTCAGGCTAAAGCATCAGCCAAGGCTGGCTCCTCATCCCTCCAGGTCAGTCTTCTCACCCATTGACTCAGCTTCACCAGGTGTGTTTCTAGATCTCGAAGCCTCCGTGGTATCCCAGACTTAGAGCTCCCTTGTCTGCGGACATCAGTGTGGAACATGCTGAGAGATTGGTTGACTGCATTTCTTCAGCCTGAGCATTATCCACAGCTCCTTGTGTGTGGGCACACGGTGGTGTCCTTTCTTTAGGAAAAGGACACTTAGAACTGTAGCAACATCTTCTCCTTGATGGTAGGAAACCCGGCTGACCTTTCTCAAGTCCTCATTGTTGCTCTACCAGAATGTTAAGCATACCTCTCTCTGTACAGTCATGTCACTTTCGCATTGTTGGGAAACCTTACACTTCTGGAAATTAAGGGTTCCAGAACTCTGAAGGGGGTCATACTGGAACACTTTGACATGTATAGGGGTGATATTTTCTTAGTACATCTATAAAATATCATCTCAAAGTACAGGCAAAACTAGGGACATTGTAAATTATATAGGCAGACAGAGGATGGATGGATGGATGGATGGATGGTCAGATGTATTTTTTTTTTTTTTTTTTTTTTTTTTTTTTTTTTTTTGTTTGCGGTACGCGGGCCTCTCACTGTTGTGGCCTCTCCCGTTGCAGAGCACAGGCTCCGGACGCGCAGGCTCAGCGGCCGTGGCTCACGGGCCCAGCTGCTCCGCGGCATGTGGGATCTTCCCGGACCGGGGCACGAACCCGTGTCTCCTGCATCGGCAGGCGGACTCTCAGCCACTGCGCCACCAGGGAAGCCCGGTCAGATGTATTAATTGCCTACTATTAAGAGGAATTCCCACCCCAGGGTTATGGGGATGGCCAAACACATGACACCCAAGCATGGAAGATGCGACTGACATCCGTTTGTTAATCACATATGCACAGCCTCTGGGAGGACCTCACACTCCACACAGGGCCACACAGGGGTTGCACTTGGGATCAGAGTGAACCAGCAGAGCCTGTGGGAAGCCGGCTGTGTAGTCAGTAATCAGAGGGTGCGGAGGGGGTCCCTCGTTTCCAAGGAGAGAATGTTCCAACTGTCTTATTTGGTTAGTTCTGTGGACTGCAGGGAACTGAAACCTGGTACTCAGGAATAAGCAGGAGCTGCATCTGGTTCTCTTGACAAGGAAGGGTATCCGGTTAGGGAACTTTTTCGTGGGAGCTTTGTGGTTAAGCCATTTGAGGTCCTCCCAATTTCACCAAATATCAAAGGAGCACGTAAGAGTGGACCTTCACTGAATGCCTTACACCTGAAGAGAAGCAGGAAGGAAGAATGGATAGATGGATGCATGCATGGAGGGAAAGGAGAGGTACGTAGATGGAAGTGTGGGGGAAAGGATGCATGGCTGGACACACTGGTTGAGTGACACAGGGGCTGAGGGCTTGTGTTTGACCCTGACCCTGCCAGGTGCTGTCTGTGTGAGCTCGGGGGAGCCAATTAACCTCTCCCCACATCTTGTGAAATGTGGACTGAGTCACTCCTCTAGGGTTTTCATGGGGACTGTGTTGGCTCATGGTGGGTCAAGCATTTCAAGTGGTGCTGAACACAGAGTAGGTGCTCAGTAAATGCACTTACCCTTTATTTTTCAAGTTAGCTTTGAAAACACATGCACTCTATGTACTGCCAACTTCTTATCCAAGTCCATGATTGCGTTTTCACTCCATTAATCATATATTTTGGTGAGACGTGCTTTTCTTACAGGCAATCTATTTCATTAATCTTTGTTTTGAGGTTGCTGCTTCTTTTTGAAAATCACCCACCTCAAGGTCATAAAAATGTTCTCCTGTTTTCTTCTAAAATTTTTATCATTTTACCTTTCACACTTCAGTCTATGATCTATCTGGTACTGGTTGCTGGGTATGATGTGAAGTAGGGGTCAAGGTTCAATGTGTCCACGTGGAGGACTCAGAACTTTCTTGGAAAGATCACCTTCCATACTGCCTCTCAGGAGTCCCTTTGTCATAAATTGGGTGGCTCTGGTTCTGGATTCCCTAATCTCTCTCATTGTCTATCCCTGCGACCCCCCTCCAGATGGATATCCAGAATATATGAGGAAGAACTCTTATGTTAAAAGACAGCCAAATAAAAATGGGCTGATGAATTGAACAGGTGTTCAAGTCCATTTTAATTCTGTACTTGTAATCATTGATTGAACGGTGCATTTATCGAGCGCCTGCAATGCACCATTCTGAGACAGCAAAACTTACCATATTTATGTATGTAGGTATGTGTTTATTTACTCACTTCTTCTATTGTTTTTTTTTGCGGTATGCGGGCCTCTCACTGTTGTGGCCTCTCCCGTTGCAGAGCACAGGCTCTGGACGCGCAGGCTCAGCGGCCATGGCTCACAGAAACAGCCGCTCTGCAGCATGTGGGATCTTCCTGGACCAGGGCATGAACCCGTGTCCCGTGCATCGGCAGGTGGACTCTCAACCACTGCACCACCAGGGAAGCCCACTTCTTCTTTTTTTAAACATCTTTATTGGAGTATAATTGCTTTACAGTGTTGTGTTAGTTTCTGCTGTATAACAAAGTGAATAAGCTATATGCATACGTATATCCCCATATCCCCACCCTCTTGCATCTCCCTCCCATCTTCCTTATTCCACCCTTCTAGGTGGTCGCAAAGCATGGAGCTGATCTCCCTGTGCTATGCAGCTGCTTCCCACTAGCTATCTATTTTACATTTGGTGGTGTATATATGTCACTGCTACTCTCTCACTTCGTCCCAGCTTACCCTTCCCCCTCCCCGTGTCATCAAGGCCATTCTCTACGTCTGTGTCTTTATTCCTGTCCTGCCCCTAAGTTCATCAGAACCACTTTTTTTTTTTTTAGATTCCATGTATATGTGTTAGCATACAGTATTTGTTTTTCTCTTTCTGACTTACTTCACTCTGTATGACAGACTCTAGGTCCATCCACCTCACTACAAATAACTCAATTTCATTCCTTTTTATGGCTGAGTAATATTCCATTGTGTATATGTGCCACATCTTCTTTGTCCATTCATCTGTTGATGGACACTTAGGTTGTTTCCATGTCCTGGCTATTGTAAATAGTGCTGCAATGAACATTGTGGTACATGACTCTTTTTGAATTATAGTTTTCTCAGGGTATATGCCCAGTAGCAGGATTGCTGGGTCCTATGGTAGTTCTATTTTTAGTTTTTCAGGAACCTCCATACTGTTCTCCATAGTGGCTGTATCAATGTACATTCCCACCAACAGCGCGGGAGGGTTCCCTTTTCTCCACACCCTCTCCAGCATTTATTGTTCGTAGATTTTTTGATGATGGCCATTCTGACCAGTGTGAGGTGATACCTCATTGTAGTTTGGATTTGCATTTCTCTAGTGATTAGTGATGTGGAGCATCTTTTCATGTGTTTGTTGGCAATCTGTACATCTTCTCTGGAGAAATGTCTATTTACATCTTCTGCCCATTTTTTGGGGGGGGGGGCGTGAAGTAGGAAAGAATAGCTTTATTGCTTTGCAAGGCAAAGGGGACCACAGCAGGCTAATGCCCTCAAAACTGTGCGTCCTGATCTGGAGGTGATAGTGAGGAGTTTTATAATGATTCAGAGAGGGCGTGGTCAGCTCATGGACATTGTTCTGATTGGTTGGTGGTGAGGTAATCAGGAGTCAGCATCATCAACCTTCTGGTTCTAACCAGTCTGGGGTCTACATGCTGGGAGGCAGCATACAGTTAACTTCTCCCACCTGGTGGGGGTTTCAGTATCTGCAAAAGAGCTCGAAGATATTGTTATGTGTGTCCCTTAAGGGGCAACCTGGACCCTGCTCCAAGGCTGCCCTACTGCTTCTTTTGACTGTTCCTTCATAGTCTCCACATCCCCTCCCTTCCCTAATTAGCAACTGTTTGAACCTGCCTGTTGGAACTCAGGGAAGGTCTTGCAGGCTGAACAAAGCCCATTTCCTGTAATGAAGAAATGGGGAACACAGGAAGGCTTTTGTGCCCAGGAGCCCCACAGGGTCCTGCTCAGTTCCATCACTTGCTGCAAGTAACATATCTTTCCTCCTAATACATGATATGGGGATATATGTACATGTATAGCTGCTTCACTATGTTATAAAGCAGAAACTAACACACCATTGTCAAGCAATTATACTCCAATAAAGATGTTAAAAAAAAAACTTTCCTCCTCCAGCTCTTTGGCTTGGTTATGTCTATTGGCTCAACAACCACCAAGAGGTGAACCCAGTTTTCAGGTAACAAAACTTCTATGTAGCTCTTTGAATGTAATTCTATTTTCTTAAAATTTGCATTGAAAAGTTGATATATTTTTAAAAAATGGATACAGCTTTAGGACCAATAAGACCAAGTTTAAGAAAAGCTGAGTAAAGTTTAGATTATAAACCCTTGACAAAGTTTACTTAATTTATTACTGATTCTAAATGCCTACCATGCAGATGGAACTCAAATATTTGTGACTGAGCACATTAATAAGTAAATGAACTACAACATTTGAAATGATTAAGAATCTAAAAACCTAATATTTAACGGGCAGGATGAGCAGACAACATGAATAGAAGGAAAAATATTCTCCTGATTGAGAAAAAATGTAATGGAGGAATACAATGTATTCATAGTAATATTAATTTTCATTTAAAAATTCCTTTCACTTAAGGGAGGAGTAAAAATGCATAAAGTTATGCTCTTGCAAGAAAAGAGATTTAATGCTGGGGCTGAGTAATTAATGAACAGTACAACTAGTGAGCCATCAAAAAACTAATCAATGGCCAAAGCAGAGATGAAAGTTACCAGTGTCACTGGTAAACTGAGGAGTCTTGGTAGGAAACAGCTCTTCATTTTCCCAATTACTATGCTTCCCTTCCTCTGAGCTATGTGAACCCATACTCCTTAGTGGTACCTTTGCCAAACTATTTAAATTTTAGCCACATCTGTTATTATTATAGTCCTATTTTTGTGTGTTTAAGGCAGCCACAGAGCTGGCAGCCACAGAGCTAAGTCAAAGGGCTTCTCTCTAAAGTGCCAGCTCCTGGACTCAAGAGTGTGTGTGTGCATGTGGGCCCCTGTGGTGGGAAGGGAGTGGAGAGTTGAGTCTGGATCTCTGACTTCTCTCCTCCCTCTTCTAAGCTCCAGCTCCACTGGCATTGAAAGGAAAGGCAGGAGAGAAAAGGAAAAAAAAAGGCACGTATCTTATCTGCAGGCATGAATGCAGCCTTATTCTGTTGGTTCTCACTGCTTCTCTGTTTAACATAATAGTAGGAGGAAAGGTGGATTATAATTATTATGTATGTATTTGTTTGCTGAAAGTGCCCACTCATAGTGGGAGCGTGATTCTATTAGTAGCAGGATTGATTTGCTGTTCTGAGGGTCCATTTGAGATTTGCAGTCTCAACTTTCAAGCCAATCATCTGCATGGTTGAGTGTTTACCTCCAACTGAGAGTTCAGCCGTTCAGTTGCAGGACAAGTGTTGTCTGTAATCAGGGCTGGAGTTTTCCCTGGAGTAAACAGGAAGAAGGGACAGTACAAGGAAAATTCAAAGCATGGATGAGGATGCCTGACTGTGGAATCTAAGTTGGGGGAGGGAAAGAGGTGTAAAGGTGTTAGGGTCAACAGAGGAAAGTTCTGTTGATGCTGAGAAATTATCAGAATTTGAATACTAAGCATGAAATTTTGAAGTTTCTATTTTATGAGTAGTAAGTAAGGTTGAGAATCTTGTTCCTCAAAATGCTGCTGGGGGCCCAGCATCACCTAAGAGCTTTTTATAAATGTAGAATCTCAGATGAATCAGAATCTTTATTTTAGCAAGTTCTGTAGTTTATTCAAATACACATTAAGTCTGAGAAATACTGGTCTAGAATAGTGGGTCTCAACTCTGCTTGCATAATAAAATCACTGGGGGAGTTTTTAAACTATTCCTGATTCCAAGTGAGAAAGTCTTGGGGTGAGGCCCAGGCATTGATATTTTTTAAAACCAGAATTTCACCCTGACAGTGGTTGCTAAGTAAGGAGTCATCAAGAGACAGAAAGGGTCCAGGCTCATATACCTGGATTTTCAAGTTACCAGGTTACCACATTTTAGTCAACTCCAGCCAGTTGTGGACATATGGAGATACACATTGTCAGATTAATTTTTCAAAAAAGGTAAGAAATTTTGTTTTCATAAGAAATATCTATATTTTAAAACCGTGGTTAAAATTAAAAAGAAAAAAAAAACTCAGTAGGAATTTCAAAAACAGTAGGTTAGATTTTTGACTTGGAAAGAATATGGTAGCTTTAATCCTTCTACAGTGTCAGCATACCACAGCTGTCTCTCTTTTCCAACTGTTGAGTCATAGTAAGTAAGTTTATAGTTACTTAGAGTAGCAGAGAGTAAAGCTGCTGATGATTTTACAGGAATCAAGAGAGTCACATTGGCTTTATCATCTTCTTCACTCTGGATACACAATGATCAGTGACCATCAGGGAAAAATGTGGCAGAAAAAGTTAGATGAATCCAGAGAAAAACTCATGCTTCTGTCTTCATTAGATAGAAAGCTTTTCTCTGCGCACAGAAATACTTAAGTCTTTACGCTGTCTCCTCACCCACGGTATATGAAAAACCACATCTGCTGCACATTTTTTGATTGGGTTGCTTGTTTTTTGGGATATTGAGTTGCATGAGCTGCTTGTATATTTTGGAGATTAATCCTTTGTCAGTTGCTTCGTTTGCAAATATTTTCTCCCAATCTGAGGGTTGTCTTTTTGTCTTTTTTATGGTTTCCTTTGCTGTGCAAAATCTTTTAAGTTTCATTAGGTCCCATTTGTTTATTTTTGTTTTTATTTCCATTTCTCTAGGAGGTGGCTCCAGAAGGATCTTGCTGTGATTTGTCTCATAGAGTGTTCTGCCTATGTTTTCTTCTAAGAGTTTTATAGTGTCTGGCCTTACATTTAGGCCTTCATTCCATTTGGGGTTTTTTTTTTTTTTAATCATCTTTATTGGAGTATAATTGCTTTACAATGGTGTGTTAGTTTCTGCTTTAAAACAAAGTGAATCAGCCATACATATACATATACCTCTATATCTCCTCCCTCTTGCGTCTCCATCCCACCCTCCCTATCCCACCCTTCTAGGTGGTCACAAGGCACCGAGCTGATCTCCCTGTGCTGTGCAGCTGCTTCTCACTAGCTAACCATTTTACATATGGTAGTATATATAAGTCCATGCCACTCTCTCACTTCGTCCCAGCTTACCCTTCCCCCTCCCCATATTCTCAAGTCCATACTCTGCATCTACACCTTTATTCCTGTCCCACCCCTGGGTTCTTCAGAACCTTTTTTTTAGGATTCCATATATATGTGTTAGCACAGGGTATTTGTTTTTCTCTTTTTGACTTACTTCACTCTGTATGACAGACTGTAGGTCCATCCACCTCACTACAAATAACTCAATTTTGTTTCCTCTTATGGCTGAGTAATATTCCATTGTATATATGTGCCATATCTTCTTTTTCTATTCATCTTTTGATAGAAACTTAGGTTGCTTCCAAGTCCTGGCTATTGTAAATAGTGCTGTAATGAACATTGTGGTACATGACTCTTTTTGAATTATGGTTTTCTCAGGGTATATGCCCAGTAGCGGGATTGCTGGGTCATATGGTAGTTCTATTTTTAGATTTTTCAGGAACCTCCATACTGTTCTCCATAGTGGCTGTATCAGTGTACATTCCCACCAACAGTGCAAGAGGGTTCCTTTTTCTCCACACCCTCTCCAGCATTTATTGTTTGTAGATTTTTTGATGATGGCCATTCTGACTGGTGTGAGGTGATACCTCATTGTAGTTTTGATTTGCATTTCTCTAATGATTAATGGTGTTGAGCATTCTTTCATCTGTTTGTTGGCAATCTGTATATTTAGGTCTTCTGCCCATTTTTGGATTGGGTTTTTTGTTATTTGGATATTGAGCTGCATAAGCTGCTTGCAAATTTTGGAGATTAATCCTTTGTCAGTTGCTTCATTTGCAAATATTTTCTCACATTCTGAGGGCTGTCTTTTCATCTTGTTTATGGTTTCCTTTGCTGTGCAAAAGCTTTTAAGTTTCATTAGGTCCCACTTGTTTATTTTTGTTTTCATTTCCATTTCTCTAGGAGGTGGCTCCAAAAGGATCTTGCTGTGATTTATGTAATGGAGTGTTCTGCCTATGTTTTCCTCTAAGAGTTTTATAGTGTCTGGCCTTACATTTAGGTCTTTACTCCATTTTGAGTTTATTATTTTGTACAGTGTTAGGGAGTGTTCTAATTTCATTGTTTTACATGTAGCTGTCCAGTTTTCCCAGCACCACTTATTGAAGAGACTGTCTTTTCTTCATTGTATATTCTTGCCTCCTTTATCAAAAATAAGGAGGCAAGGTCTTCCCTGGTGGTGCAGTGGTTGGGAGTCCACCTGCTGATGCAGGGGACACGGGTTCGTGCCCTGGTCTTGGAGGATCCCACATGCCGCAAAGCGGCTGGGCCCTTGAGCCATGGCCACTGAGCCTGTGCATCCGGAACCTGTGCTCTGCGAAGGGAGAGGCCGCAGCAGTGAGAGGCCTACATACCCCCAAAAAATAAAAAATAAAAATAAAAATAAGGAGGCAAGAATGTGTGTGAGTTTATCTCTGGGCTTTCTATCCTGTTCCATTGATCTATATTTCTGTTTTTGTGCCAGTACCATACTGTCTTGATTACTGTAGCTTTGTAGTATAGTCTGAAGTCTGGGAGCCTGATTCCTCCAACTCCATTTTTCTTTCTCAATATTGCTTTGGCTATTCAGGGTTGTTTGTGTTTCCATACAAATTGTGAAATTTTTTGTTCTGGTTCTGTGAAAAATGCCATTGGTAGTTTGATAGGGATTGCATTGAATCTGTAGATTGCTTTCGGTAGTATAGTCATTTTCAAAATGTTGATTCTTCCAATCCAAGAACATAGTATATCTCTCCATTTGTTTGTATCATCCTTGATTTCTTTCATCAGTGTCTTATAGTTTTCTGCATATAGGTCTTTTGTCTCCTTAAGTAGGTTTATCCGTAAGTATTTTATTCTTTTTATTGCAATGGTAAATGGGAGTGTTTCCTTAATTTCTCTTTCAGATTTTTCATCATTAGTGTATAGGAATGCAAGGGATTTCTGTGCATTAATTTTGTATCCTGCTACCAAATTCATTTATTAGCTCTAGTATTTTTCTGGTAGCATCTTCAGAATTCTCTGTGTATAGTATCATGTCATCTGCAAACAATGACAGTTTTACTTCTTCTTTTCTGATTTGGATTCCTTTTATTTATTTATTTTTCTTCTCTGATTGCTGTGGCTGAAAATTCCAAAACTATGTTGAATAATAGTGGTGAGAGTGGGCAAGCTTATCTTGGTCGTGATCTTAGTGGAAATGGTTTCAGTTTTTCAAAATTGAGAACCATGTTGGCTGTGGGTTTGTCATATATGGCTTTTATTATGTTGAGGTAAGTTCCCTCTATGCCTACTTTCTGGAGAGCTTTTATAATAAATGGGTGTTGAATTTTGTCAAAAGCCTTTTCTGCATCTACTGAGATGATCATATGGTTTTCCTCCTTCAGTTTGTTAGTATGGTGTATCACATTGACTGATTTGCATATATTGAAGAATCCTTGCATTCCTGGGATAAACCCCACTTGATCATGGTGTATGATCCTTTTAATGTGCTGTTGGATTCTGTTTGCTAGTATTTTGTTGAGGATATTTGCGTCTATGTTCATCAGTGATAATGGCCTGTAGTTTTCTTTCTTTTTGACACCTTTGTCTGGTTTTGGTATCAGGGTGATGGTGGCCTCATAGAATGAGTTTGTGAGTGTTCCTGCCTCTGCTATATTTTGGAAGAGTTTTAGAAGGATAAGTGTTAGCTCTTCTCTGAATATTTGATAGAATTCGCCTGTGAAGCCATCTGGTCCTGGGCTTTTGTTCATTGGAAGATTTTTTAATCACAGTTTCAATTTCAGTGCTTGTGATTGGCCTGTTCATATTTTCTATTTCTTCCTGGTTCAGTCTCGGAAGGGTGTGCTTTTCTAAGAATTTGTCCATTTCTTCCAGGTTGTCTATTTTATTTGCATATAGTTGCTTGTAGTAATCTCTCATGATCCTTTGTATTTCTGCAGTGTCAATTGTTACTTCTCCTTTTTCATTTCTAATTCTGTTGATTTGAGTCTTCTCCCTTCTTTTCTTGATGAGTCTGGCTAATGGTTTATCAATTTTGTTTATCTTCTCAAAGAACCAGCTTTTAGTTTTCTTGATCTTTGCTATCGTTTCCTTCATTTCTTTTTCATTTATTTCTGATCTGATCTTTATGATTTCTTTCCTTCTGCTAACTTTGGGGGTTTTTTGTTCTTCTTTCTCTAGTTGCTTTAGGTGTAAAGTTAGGTTATTTATTTGAGATGTTTCTTTTTTCTCGAGGTAGGGTTGTATTGCTATAACTTCCCTCTTAGAACTGCTTTTGCTGCATCCCATAGGTTTTGGGCCGTCATGTTTTCATTGTCATTTGTTTCTAGGTATTTTTTGATTTCCTCTTTGATTTCTTCATGATCTCTTGGTTATTTAGTAGTGTATTGTGTAGCCTCCATATGTTTCTATTTTTTACAGAATTGTTCTTGTAATTGATATCTAGTCTCATAGCATTGTGCTCAGAAAAGATACTTGATATGATTTCAATTTTCTTAAATTTACCAAGGCTTGATTTGTGGCCCAAGATATGGTCTGTCCTGGAGAATGTTCCATGAGCACTTGAGAAGAAAGTGTATTCTGTTGTTTTTGGATAGAATGTCCTATAAATATCAATTAAGTCCATCTTGTTTAATGTGTCATTTAAAGCTTGTGTTTCCTTATTTATTTTCATTTTGGATGATCTGTCCATTGGTGGAAGTGGGGTGTTTAAGTCCCCTACTATGATTGTGTTACTGTCAATTTCCACTTTTGTGGCAGTTAGCATTTGCCTTATTTGTTGAGGTGCTCCTATGTTGGGTGCATAAATATTTTCAGTTGTTATATCTTCTTCTTGGAATTATCCCTTGATCATTATGTAGTGTCCTTCTTTGTCTCTTGTAATAGACTTTATTTTAAAGTCTAATTTGTCTGATATGAGAATTGCTACTCCAGCTTTCTTTTGATTTCCATTTGCATGGAATATCTTTTTCCATCCCCTCACTTTCAGTCCTTATGTGTCCCTAGGTCTGAAGTGTGTCTCTTGTAGACAGCATATATATGGGTCTTGTTTTTTGTATTCATTTAGCCAGTCTATGTCTTTTGGTTGGAGCATTTAATCCATTTACATTTAAGATAATTATCGATATGTATGTTCTTATTATCATTTTCTTAATTGTTTTAGGTTTGTTTTTGTAGGTATTTTCCTTCTCTTGTGTTTATTGCCTAGTTCCTTTAGCATTTGTTGTAAAGCTTGTTTGGTGGTGCTGAATTCTCTTAATTTTTGCTTATCTGTAAAGGTTTTAATTTCTCCATAGAATCTGAATGGGATCCTTCCTGGATAGAGTAATCTTGGTTGTAGGTTTTTCCCTTTCATCACTTTAAATATGTCCTGCCACTCCCTTCTGGCTTGCAGAGTTTCTGCTGAAAGATCAGCTGTTAACCTTAGGGGGATTCCCTTGTATGTTATTTGATGTTTTTCCCTTGCTACTTTTAATATTTTTTTCTTTGTATTTAATTTTTGATAGTTTGATTAATATGTGTCTTGGCATGTTTCTCTTTGGGTTTATCCTGTATGGTACTCTCTGTGCTTCCTGGACTTGATTGACTATTTTCTTTCCCATGTTAGGGAAGTTTTCGACTATAATCTCTTCAAATAATTTCTAAGACCCTTTCTTTTTCTCTTCTTCTTCTGGAACCCCTATATTTTGAATGTTGGTGTATTTAATGTTGTCCCAAAAGTGTCTGGGACTGTCCTGAATTCTTTTCATTGTTTTCTTTATTCTGCTCCCTGGCAGTTATTTCCACTATTTATCTTCCAGCTCACTTATCCATTTTTCTGCCTCAGTTATTCTGTTATTGATTCCTTCTAGAGTATTTTTAATTTTAGTAATTTTGTGGTTCATCACTGTTTGTGTGCTCTTTAGTAGTTCTATATCCTTGTTAAATGTTTCTTGTATTTTCTCCATTCTGTTTCTGAGATTTTGGATCATCTTTACTATCATCACTCTGAATTCTTTTTCAGGTAGGTTGCGTATTTCTTCTTCATTTATTTGTTCTTGTAGGTTTTTACCTTGCTCCTTCATCTGTAACATATTTTTTTGTCATTTCTTTGTTTTGTGTGTGATGGGTGGTGCTGTATTCCTGTCTTACTGGTTGTTTGGCCTGAGATGTCCAGCACTGGAGTTTGCAGGCAGTTAGATAGAGCTGGGTCTTGGTGCTGAGATGAAGACGTCCAGGTGGCCTCACTCCGATCGATATTCCCTGGGGTCTGAAGTCCTCTGTTAGTCCAGTGGTTTGGACTTGGAGCTCCCACCACAGGAGCTCAGGCCCAACCTCCGGCCTGGGAACAAAGATCCCACAAGCTGGTCACTGGGGGTTTCTCCCGTCTCCTTTGGTGTCCATGGTCCCACACCAGTGCCTGGTAGGTGTCCTACTTCTACTCACTTACTTCTTATTGACCTTTATCTATGTTCACTTATGTTTTTTCACTTCTCCTGTTAGTTGTACATGACCAGACAGAGAGGCAAATATCCAAGGATTTTGAAAGTTCAAGTGCTGAATAACAACAGAAATGCAAACAGAAGCTGGGCTGAAGGCCGTGGAACCAGGGGCAACCCAGAAGGGAAGGAATGGGCTCATGGATGAGATGGCACTGCCCCAGATGGCAGGGTTTATTTCTGTTACCAACTGGGAGAGGTCCAAGTGGAATGCCCTCTGAGTCTTGTATACAGGAACCAAATGTTGAAGGCATTTCAAAAAACTGGAGCTCAGCTCTTCTGGAAAGAATAGAAGACAGCAAGCAAAGAAAACTGGGAAAATGGATGGGAGTCAAGGGGCAAATGGTTAACAGTTTACTCTAAATCTTAACCAAAGTTTTAGAAATTGTGACTCATGTGAAACCTGCACTGTAAACATCCTTGGTGTGCAAGAAAAATTATTTTTCCTATTTCAGTATTGTCATGGCAACCATTTGCTAAAGACACTTGCAATCTTTTGCCAAAGGACATAAATATCAGGAATATCATGATTGCATCTAAGCTGGGGATGGCACTTGTTTGGCTACACATGTACCATCAATGGCCAGAAAATGAATGTCATAAATACGGGTGGGTAGAAAGGAAAGATGTGAGGGTACTTGGGCTTATTGGTCAGCTGGGAGAATCCAAATGTTAAGAGGAACTATTGAAATAATTTCTCAATGCATCCCAGTTGAGAGCTAAAATATGTCTGTTATTGTGATGTGACATGCTTAGTAAGTTTAGCAGGAAAGCTTGGCTTTAATCACAAGAGTCTATGTTTATGTAAACCAAGTTTCTGGCAAGATCTTGAAACAGAATCTTATGACCCTAAGAAATAGGTTCTCTCTCGCTCTAAGTGGAGGGAGCCTCCCTCTTCCTCTTCAGTTTGGAATATGAGTCCCCAAGGATTTGGGCAACTGAATTTTCTGGGCTTTGGTGAACTGAGCCAACTTCAGCACTCAAGGGTGTCCTGAGTCAGAAGTGGTGTGGCAGGTCTGGCTGTTGGGGACATTGGGCTGAGCTGCAACAGAGCACAAGCTGCCCTTTATTTCTTTTCAGACACAGAAACCATGGGGACCAGGGGGACTGGATTTGAATCCTGAATCCATCCCTACTCAGTGGGCTTGGAAAAATCCCCTACCTCTCAGGCCTGTCCCTACCAAACAAGTGATCAAAAGATGTGAAAAGGCCTTGTAAACAGTGCAGTGTAACTGCACATGAAATTCCTATTTGGTGGTAAAAATCGTTGAATATCAGCCATGAAGGATGGTTCCGTTCAATAGGGTGGTGTTTTAATATAGCAAACTCACTGGCTGTTTTTGTCTATCACAGCTTCCTTTGAAGGTAAGTCTATGGTTTATGCACCAAAAGCATTTACTAAATGCCAGCTGAGCAGCTGGCACTATATTATACACTACGGATAGAAAACATGAAACGAAGGTCAGTGTCAAGAGAAGGGCATAGTCTGCCAAATAACCAGCGAGTCTAGAAATCTGCAGGCGGCTTATGAACAGAAATAGCTCCCAATCCACAAAGTTGACACATATTCAAAAGCGCTCACATGGTGGCTAGTAAGAGAAACGACTGAAGTTGAATTAATCATCTCCCCACATAGAAAGGAGCTTGTCCCACGGTTCTGGGGGAGCTCCAGCCATGGCTCCTGAGGGTGGGAGTGTCCCCACACACTGAACGAGACAGTCGTGGGAGCCCACACAGCTGGGCCTCTCCACCTTTGGTCTCCTTCTCTCCGTTTCCATTTTGATGCTCTACAGACACACTTCTCTGCTAATCACACGGCAGGAGGAAGACAGCTCTCCCACCTGCAGCCAGATTTGCACTGGTGGTGTCCACCACCCAAGGACACCCAGGCCAGCACTCAGTCACCCAGGGATGTGACTCTGCATGGGTCAGCTGTCCAAGCGAAGTGTCCTCACACATACACACATCGCATCCCACCCAACACCGCAGGGCCTCCTGTGCTGATCCATCAGTTGATTTGTCTTGAAGGACTAGCAAATGTATCATTCGGCACTTATTTTTTCCGTGTAATTAATCTTGGTTCTTTCCGTGTGGTGAATATGGGCTTATATCGTTCTTTTAAATAGCTGCATAGTATTCTAGAGAATAGTCCATATTTCATAGTCTATTTAATGATTCCCTTGTTGACTTTTTTTTCAATTTTTTGTATTATTTACAGAGTCACGGTTACCACCCCCTTGTAAATCTTTTAAGTAGTTCCAGAGTAAATATCTGAGATTTAGAGATTAAATATAAAGATTTCTATAGAAGTCTCAAAATGAAATATCTGGATCAAAGGGTATGTGCATTTTAGATTTTAGTAGATATTAACAAACTGTTCCCTGAATACCCATAACAGTTAACACTTCTGGTGATATGGCGTGAGGGTGAGGGTTCCTTATCCCCTGTGAACCCTGTGTATTAGTGACAGTGCTAACAGTCCAGTCAACAATGCTGTCACATACTTGGCTTCCTCAGGGTCCCTGGGAATTGAATTGTAATTAAGGACTGCGGTGCTACGTCGTCACTTCTGGACTAGATGGAGCATGAGGTCTGGGGCATCACTTTGCGACTTTGCTTTGGCAAGGCCAGCTCTCAGCTGGCCATCTGGCTCCCAGCCTCAGGGCTCCCAGCTGGAAGGCCTGCTCCCCAAGGAGCAGAGCAGAGACTCTGAGCTACCGGCCCTCATGAGGTTCCTGTAGGTACCGTTCCCTGCAAGACACTGTGATCTTCTCAGTTCTGACTTTATAAAGCAGAAGTAGGAAACAGCTGAGTTTAAAAAAGTAAAAAAATTCCTAACAATCCATTAGAGTAAACATTTAAAAAATTAAAATAGGAAGTCATGAGTAAGTTCCTTTTCATTTGTAATTGATACGAGGCTCTACTCCACTGTTTATATTCCTTTCACAGGAACCAAGGGCAGAAGACCATCTAAACCCTGTCTCTTCCTGAAGCTGATGCAGGGCCTGTCCCAGCCGCAGACTCTGAGGGAGGCCAAGTGTGGATTTCCTTCCTTTCTGTCATTTATATGATTGCCTGGAAGGTGAAGCCAGGTGCATCCTCAGAGGAGTAGAGAAGTGAGCTGGGGAAGGCACAGGGTGCTGGGAGCAGATCTCCACACGGGCAATGGGGCCCAGACCTGCAGGGAGCTCCAGAAGGTGATGGAGACCATGCACAGAGTGGCCTGTCCCTCTCCCGGGGCTGAAGTGGCCAGGGTGTCCGCTAGGACTGGGGTGTCCAGAACCAGCTTCCAAGTCCCGTCCATCGTTGCCCAGGGGCAGCTCTCAGGGGCACTGGCTCTCCCAGCAGAGAGGAGGCCCTTGGGGGGAGGCATGGGTCCTTCCAGCAGGATGCTGTCCCTGTGACCCCAATGGTGAAGCCGAGGGTATGGACGGGGGCTGACAGCATCAGCTCCCACCTCTAACCCCTCTTGTAGCCAGCTTGAAACAAACCCAGGTGGACACGTTCCATCTGCCTGGAAACTCTAAATGCCGAGGTGCTGGGAAATATCAGAGGGCAGAGCTGGATTCAGAAACTGTGCAGTTTCTCAGAATTACAGCTTGTCAGCAGTGACCCAAATGCAGTCTCTCATTTCAAGGAGGGTCCAGTTTCCTATGAATGGTTTATTGAAAAAACATGTGTGGGGAGAGAGCATCTGGGAGCAGCACAGACTCCAAATCCACACACAAAGTGATGGCTGCCGTTTCATGCAGCTCTTGATGGAGTGTCCCCTCCATCTTCAGAGCATTTGTACATCTGCCAATCTGCCTTGAACTTGGAAGTTCCACCAGGAACAAGTTCCACCTGGACTTGATTTGTGGGAGGGGTGGAGGGGTCGGCTTGGTAGATGACTCCATCACAAGTGTTGTTATGGGCTCGTCAGAACAGCTCCATGTGACCTTGGGTCTGGGCAGAGGAAGGCCATACCCAGCACTTCCGACGTCCACCCAGCTCTGGGCTCTGTGGCCTCATGGAGAAGACTTGTCATTCCTTCCACGTGAGCCATGTGGTCCCAAGCACTTCCGACACCATCCCTACTCGGTCCTCTTAACAGGCAAGGGTGTAAGTTCCTTTAGTCCCATTTCACAGAAGAGTCAAAAGCAGGTCAGGGCAGGACGGGACCCGCCCATGGGCCCAGAAGAAGAAACTGGGCCCAGTCTATCTCT
Source organism: Lipotes vexillifer (assembly GCF_000442215.2). Taxonomy (NCBI): domain Eukaryota; kingdom Metazoa; phylum Chordata; class Mammalia; order Artiodactyla; family Lipotidae; genus Lipotes; species Lipotes vexillifer. The sequence continues at coordinate 342,001 of NW_006785617.1, forward strand.
TGATGGTAATTGGTGCCCAGGAAGCATCTGGACGGTGGATGGGCGGGGATATGGCTCACACTGGGTCTTTCCGACACAGGAAGTCTGTGGGTTGGCTTCAGCAGGGAAACTGACGGGCAGCAGGGAGTCCTTGTGAAAGCTGGTCAGATGCACTTTAGGGTTTGTTTGTTTGTTTTGCACTTATTAATTTGTTCACGTGGCAAAATAGTTCCTCCCTGTGGCTCCCCTGCCTGGAGGCCCTGTCTCTGCCCAGCCCCTGCCAAATGCACCTCGGTGATCCTGCCCAAGGCGTGGGCACCTCTGTGACACTGCAGAGAGGACATCCCCAAGGTCCACCTGAGCAAGTGTCTGGTGCAGGGATGCCCGGCCTGGCGTAGGTGTGCTTGTGGTGTTTCTCCCCTGCGGATGGGAAGGTGGGCTTCCTAGCAGACCTGACTGATTATACGCAGTGGACACCAGCCTTACTTACCCCACAGCAGCCCTCCCAGACCCCGAGCACCTCCAGAGCAGCAGCAAGAGGAAGGGCGAGAGGAGAAGGAACACGAAAACCTAAGGAGGCATAGTTACCAGGCACTCGCACTGGTACCAGAGCAAGATAAAGCTACACTTCACTAGCTGCAAAAATGAGTCTGTGTTAATTAATTATGTGTGTGAGTTATTTAAGGTTTGGAGGGAAAACTGTGAACTTCCCTGCTATAACCTACAGCATCCTGGGTGCAGCCAAGGTGGTACTGCAGATTCCGGGTCTAGTAGGCTCTCCCAGGATCAGAAGCCTGGACCCTGGGATGGACAGGTTCTTCCGCTCATGAATAACTCATTGTGGGTGCCCACAGGCTGAAAGCTAGCCCCGTGTCACCACGGACCAACCTGTGCCTGGAAGTGTCAGCATGGGCATGCCATTTGGGATAACGGAGCTTTGTTCAGTTAACTGGTAATCTGAGAGCACGCTGTCCTGGGATTCATCCTGCTGGGGCTGTCGGGACACCGAGAGTAGGAATAACCCCCAACACAGGGCAGGAACCATGTGGCATGGGGACCACCAACCACATACTGCGGCTGCAGCTGGAGCAGAGGGGTCCACCCGGGAGAGGAGTTTACCCAAGACCCAGATACTCTGATCCCAGCTCATCCTGCCACGAGAAGCTTCTCAGAATGTAGAGAGTGAACGCAGGTGTGAAGGGAAAAACAGGTCCAGGTTAGTGGCTTTCTACACCTCAGGCACCTGTGTACCTCACCCTGCGTGGATTGGCGGATCAGAGGTCAGCAGTGCCCTCAGCCAGGCACCCAGTGGGAGGGAAAGAGGGTGGAGGACTTGAGTCCGGGGTCTCCACCTGCACGAATGATGGGGGTTCACACACGAATGATGGGGGTTTCACGCACAAATATGCTCCCCTGGTGCTCCATAAAATTTCAGTGCTTCAAAAGCCCGCTAATGCCAGCCCAGGTCAGAGAGAGATTTAGGCAATTTTTAAGTAGTTAAATGGCCCCGGAATGAATGACGTATGATCTAGACCAGAGGTCCTCACGCTGCAGTGACATCAGAGCCCCTGGAGGGCTCGGCACACGGTCCTTGGGCCCCACCCCGGGTAGGTCTGTGGCTGCCAAGGACTGGTGTTTCCAGGTGACGCTGATCCGCAGTTCCAGCTCCACACGTGAGGCTCACAGGGGCAGCTCCACCGCCCGTGATGCCCAGAGCCTCAGCCAGGCCTGCCCCTGAATGCCAAGGACATGGTGGAGAGGGGCCACTTCTTAGAGTTTCCCAGACGTGGAAAATTGGAGTACCAGTTATGGGTTAATTTGTATACCATTTTTATGTTTCCGCAGGCACGGCAGTGAACCTTGTTCTCTGAGTACTGCAACCCTGTGTCCCCTTCCCCCAAAACAGACAAACAGAAGGAAGGAAAGATGCACAAGGGGAAGCAATGAAGGTGAATGGTGGGCCTTTAAGGACTTTAATTCTTGGTTTTGTGTTTCTAGAAACATCTGATCAAATAACATCTTTCATAACCAAAATGGCACATAAACTGCATGACCTGTCTCTGCCATTGTGGTCATCATGCAAGATGAATCACAGGAAGATGAATCTTAGCTTTCCAGTTTTGGAGAAGGGCCAGAAATGCTATTTGGATTAATTTCTATTTGGGAGTTGGCTAACACCAACCACATCCTCTCCTACCTAGGGATAAACATAGCATTGTCATATAAATCTATAGTCTGCAAATTAGGTTAAAGTAGGCCTCTTTAGGGGAGGCCAACAATTTCTTTTCTTTTCTTTTCTTTTTTTGCAGATTACTCTCCAAATATGTTCAGACACAAACAGTTCAACTTTTCTTACTTTCATAGTCAATGGCAGTCAAACTAAATTTCTACATTTTTGGAAGTGTGTTAAATTACATTGTTCTTCAGTTACATATAAAATTCAATTAGCATTTCTTTATGGAAATTTTAATATCTTATATAGGTTACAGAAAAGAATATTTAAAATGACATTTTAATACTTTGTAAGAAGCAACAGAAATTCAACTTTCCAAAGCACAGCCCAGTACTACCATTAGAGTGTGTCTGCTGTGTATTCCCCACACAGAATTCATTCCAATGCAAACATAAGTAAGCCTTATTCTGTACAATAGATTGACCCTCAAATATTGTGTGTATAGAATGTCTATAAGGTAAATTACCATGCATTTGAAATAGCAGATTAGAACTGAAGCAAAATCTGGGGAAAAAACCACCCTAATTGCTGACCCCAATACTATTTTCTGAAGTGAAAAGTGTTTTAAATTTTTGGCCAATCGATTCAAGCCAGAGTTGAACTTTCGTGCCTTTAGAAACAGCTGAACTAGGACAATGTGACTAGAATAACTTGGAGATCAAATTCCGCTTTTGTTCAGCTATCTACTCCTTTCCTGTGTGACCCAGAGGTGATGGCCCCACCCTCCGCAGGAGGACATGTAGCTGGTCCAGGCTGTTGATGGCAGCCTGATGCCCTCGCCAAGACTGGGTGAGGGCCAGGCACTAGCCCAGGGCTGACCAACAGGTCCTGGGGAGGTGACTGCTGGGCTCCTGGAGAAGTTTTCCTTGTTCTTAAGAGGGAGTTACATGAAGGGCTGGTCCGTTTCTGTCCCTGGATCCCAGAGGTAAGAACTCCTGGAGCAATCTTAAGCCACAGGGGAGCCAGTTGGTGTCAACTCCAGCCCACAGAAGACGGCCTAACAGAGAGAAAAAGAACATAGGTCCTTGATGCCCCAACAGCTGTTGAGTCAACCAGCTAGAACCTAGAATAAATCTTACAGCAGCTAAGCTCTTTTCTGATGTAAGAAATTGTCTTACTGTCAATGTCTGTGAGAAGAGCTTTCTCTTGCCTGTAGTGAAGGCATTCTAAATGATACAAATGAAATTTGAAAATTTGAGACTTCATGGAAAGTTATTTCGTCTGTTTCTGTTCATTTTCATGCACACCTTTTAAATGAGCTATGTGTTGCACCATTTTTAAGCAGGTCTGCTGTATTATACATATTTACCTCTAAACGATGAGTTTTCCTAGGTTGAAAGATAATTACGTCAGGTTTTCCTGACATGGCTCGCATTTGTATTTGCTTAATTGGCTATTTAACATGGACCATGGTCCTCTATAATTTATCTCACTTTTCTCTTCATGTTCTTTAAAGTGTAAAGTGGAAAAAGCAGTAAAAAATAATAAGTCTTGGTATTTATTCCTGCAGACGCCTGGCTGATTTGTGGTAACTGAGGTCTGTTGTGCTACAAGCTTTGTTAAGATGCGTGACACTGTCATGCTACCTCCCTGCCAGAAACATTCTCTGCATTTGAACTCAAGGACTTCATTGTTCTTAAATTAAATCGCTAAATGAAATGTGTCTCATTTTATTCCTCTGCTCCCTGTGTCCGCCCTCCCTGTTTACACAGGGCATGAAGAATGGATTTCTTTTCTCTCTAGATGTTTTCTCACTGCTCCCATCTCACCAACCCTGTTTCAAGTGAGTGCAGGGTAACCAACCCCGTGGGAACATGGAAAAGTCAATCCTAGGGTCTGAACTTTCTGTCACTGACCCAGTTTTCAAGTCTTCGGTCTCGTTGTTAAACCACAAGCTCCAAATTTTGTTTAGCTTTGTTTTTGCTTAGAGATTGTGGCATCGGGAAAGGTGCTCACCTTGTCTCATATTTAAACTCGACCATGTCAGTGCTGATTTGTATCGGGTGGAGTGTGGACAGCTCCTTGGGGTAGGGAGGCCGTGGGTGCTCAGGTCTGCTTTTCCTGAAGTGGCGGGTTGGGGTGGGTGGGTTCTGATCACTCCTCTGTGTCCACTGATGTTCTCTCCTGAAGGGTAAAGTGAGATACTCCCCTCCCAGCACCCCAGTCCTTAGCACCAAAGAAATCATCAGTAGGGGAGGCCACAGCCTAAACACTAGCTCTCTCTTGAATATTTATCAGTGACGTTAGATGATAATTAATGAATCGATATCAGGCAGGATAAGAATGAAATGGGCTGCATGGGTGAGCATGAAGCAGACATGGCAGTGACTGACCCTCCAGTACTCCGTGCTGGCCAGCCCTCTCGTCAAGGCTGGTCTGAGCCAATCAGGGTAAAGGACCCACGTCTTTGCCCCAGCGACTGAGTCAGTGTGTACCTGTCAATCTTCCTTCCCCTCTCAGAAGGGCGGCTCAAGGGCTGGCATGGCCCCACTTGGAGCCAGTGGACGTGAGGCAAGTTTGCTGGAGGCTTCCCCAAGTCATCCCCGTGGTAAGTGAGGAAGCCAAGGTCCGTCCAGGCCACAGGCCATCGGACAGTGCGCCCCACATTGCTGGCCATGGAAGCGGAAGTATAGGATGGGAGAATAGTGGGGAGGGGCAAGGTGAGGCCTGGCTTCCTAGGGCCGTCCTGGGCCTGACCACCCCATTGTTTCATGTCACACCTTTTTGGAAGTTACGATTTCAACTGAGTCTCCAAGTTATGTTGTTTGAAAGAGGTGATGTTGTTTGAAAGAGGTGATGTTATTTTCCATTTATTATGAAACTGTAGATTCTGGATTTTCCAAGATCTTTCTCATTATTTCTCTGACACATTCAGTATCCTCATTGTTGAGTGAAAATATAACCCGTACAGGAACCAGCTTAGAGGTTTTCTGTGTAAATGACAACATCCCATGCAAACAAGTTTGAACGATAAAAGGCATCTATTGGCCCTGCACCTAGAAAGCCCAGGGACCTGCAGGCCCTTCCACGCTGGTTAAATTTGGTGACTGGCTCAACGAGGTGGTCTGTCCTGCCCCCTACACTCTGTCCTGCCAGCATCCTCCAGGGCCCTGGCTTCCTTCACGGTGTGGCTGCAACGTCCTGAGCTCCATACTCACACAACTCACCGGCCAAAGGGAGTAGCCCTGCCAGGGGCCCTGCCTTCATGTCCCACTGGCCCAGACTGGGCTACATGTCCATTCTTAGACCAGCGCTCACAGGGGTCTGCTAGCAGGGGAGGTGGATGGCTGTCCCCACTGACTGAGACAGTCAGGCCCCATCCCAGAGCTGCCCCCTGACAGAGGAGGGTGGGATGGAGCCTGAGGCCAAGGGTACCTCTCCAGGGGCTGCATCCAGATCTGCACCAGGCGGGTCACTCCCTGAAGCAGAGTTCTACACAATGCAAGTTCAGTTTTAAGATAAGTCACTTTTGAATCACCCACTCAGAAGGGTCAGTAAACCAGCTCTGCCTAAACCTTCCCCGGGGCCCACACATCCCAGGCCTCTACTCCACGCCCCAGCTATCCCCGGGCTCATAGATTTCAAGGGGCTTCTTGAGCAAATGCACATGAGGACAATAAAGGAACCTGGGACACACAAGACAGCAGCTAGAATCACGGGAAGCTGTGAAGGACAGAGGGGGACCTTGTGGGCACGGGAACACGAGGACAGCAGGCCAGAGAGTCCGGGAGAAGTAAACACTTTGCTCACATATTCTGGGGGCTGGTCTTACCTCGAGGTCCTTCCCTGAGGCAGTGGACTTGCATGTTTACTGTAGCTCCAAGGTCAGCCACCTGCTCTGGGTGCCAGCCACCATGCAACTGTCCTTGGCAAAAAAGGCACGATCTTCCCCCTCGCTGAAACCTCCCCCTGAACCTGGCTAGGCCACTTCGCTGGGCAGCATCCCCTGGCTGCAGGCCCCAGAGCCCAGGAATCGGGGTCAGCCGTGAGCCAGCCTGGGTATCGTCCCTTTGCAAGAACCCCGGGCTCCCAGGTAGCTCCCAGCTACATGTGGTCTCAGAGATGCAGCATGCCCGTCTCCATCACCACAATCAATGCACTTTGTGTGTGTTTATTCCGCTTCCAAATTAAGTTTTATTCCCAGTTTTGAAAGTAACGCATATTCATTATGAAAAGTGTGGCAAGTACAAACAATATTTTTTAAAACCCATCACAAAAAGAAAAGTTCTACCAACAATTTGGTGCATTTCCTTTCATTTGCATTTTTCCAATTTGGTACAAATCTGTGCATGTTTTTTCCTTTTCCCACCAGTCGCTTCATACACTGTGTATTTCATACAGCATTTTCACTGACATAGCCTTTTATATGTGTACATTTGTCTCCTGTTTTTCCCTTTGCCTTTAGTGTGCATGAAGCAAAACTTTCATGAATGTTGCTTTACAGGTTGCACATTATTTTACTGTGTAAATGGACCCTAAGTGACTTGGGCATCCTTTGAAAACATTTAGTTATTTGCAGTTGCTTTCTATTTTATAAATATTGCATTTAAAGTTGAAGTTAGTGCATTTCATACTCTTTTTTTAGGATGATTTCCCCAGGTGTGGATTGATGAAGTGAAGGCATGGTTTAAGGTTATTCGTATACGTGATAAGAGAGGAAGTGACTTATCAGGGACCCTGGGTCTTGGGGAAAAGTCCTCAGAATTGGCCCCTAAGCTTGAGATTCACTAAACCGGATGTTTTGATCAAAGCCACAAAAATTCTGAAATTTATACTTTCAATTTGCATAAAATCTTTTGGAAATTATTGAGACTTGCCATTTAGGATTTCTGGTTGGCATTGCTTCATTTTGAAGGTGTGATGAAGTGAAGAATGGCATCAGGTGACTCTCAGATGCTGGTGGCACCTTCTCCACATTCCTCACGCAGACCTCCCTCCCCCTTCTGGGCCCAGCCTGCTCATGTGTGTGCACACTCACACAGACTCACACTTGCACATGGATACACACTCACAGACATGCACACACCACTCACACACGTGCACACACTCACATATACACACTGACACACAGCTCTGTAACACACACTCATACACATAAACACACATACACACTCTAACACACACTCACACTCAGTCACGACACACATGCTGACCTAACTCCACATACTCACATTTACTAGGATTGCCAAATACAATACAAATAGGTACAGGGTGCCCAGTTGACACTGAATTTCAGATAAACAATGAATAATTGTTCAGTGTAAGCACGTCCTATGTCATATTTGCAATAGAGCCATGCAGTATTTGGGACAGACTTACACTAAAAAAATATTTGTTGTTCAGCAGAAATGCAAATTTAACCAGGTGTCCCACATTTTTATTTGCTAACCCTGGCTGCTCTGACATTCATGCAAACATTCAATCATACACCTGCTCACCCGTGCCCACCTGTGCTCACCCTTACTCACACACACTTACACACATCCTCCCACTCTTTTTCTTCACATCGTCCGTTCAGTTTACTTGCTCATTATAATACAAATGGGTACCGGAAACCCTCTGATAAAAGGCAAATTGCATGGCAGTAGCTTAATATATATTTTAAAAATGATTGGTTTAATAAAATTCCCAGTGAATCTCATGCCTCATAGGTGACCATCTCAATGTTAGAAACTGATGCCACTGTGTGTGGAAACCTAACATCCAGGCTAAGCTCCCGAGGCTGGCGGTGGCAATTCTCACAAAGGAGACAGATTTCAGAGGGCCAGGTTATAGGCCCTCGGCCCCCCCGCAGGTAGCTCTCAGATCTTCGTGTAAACATTGCCTTTTGCACTTCCTAAGTTCTGGGCGTGTTTATTTTACAGAAAGGGGTCTCGGCCCATCTGGGATTTGTTTGGAAGGGATTGCCTCTTTCCTTTCTTTATAAAAATAATTCCATTTCTTTATGTAACTGGGCCAGACGGTCCATGCGGCGGGTGAGCCTCACCTTTTCCTGGGTGTGTTCCTGG
>NW_006785617.1:350294-382843 GCF_000442215.2 Lipotes vexillifer
AGAGTGTGTGGAGCCGGGTGGGTTCACCATCTGTGTGCAACCCCAGCTTGGCCTCCTGTCAAACGTGCTCTAGGGCGCTGATGGCCCCCCTCCTTGGTCCCTGGGCCTCAGGAGTGCCCGGCTGCCAGCTGCATTTTGATGAGTGAGTGAGTGAACAGGAGAGGACCCCAGCTTCTTTTGACGTGCTTGTAGTTTATAAATCTCTCTATGAGCAGCAGTCATTCCATTCCTCATAACAGGGTCCTCCACATCCAGGACGTTTTAAAATTTGAATTTTTGTCTATAGTTCCGAGAATGTTGAGAAAGATTCCACTTGCCCTGCCCCGGCATAAACTCTGCGTGTGTGGAGCAGTGGGGAGCAGGCCACGCCTCTGAAGGACCTCACCCTCAAATGTTTGCACACAATGGCTTGCTTCAATGACACGCAGGGAATGGAACAAAGGACACAGCAGAGCCGTGAAGCTGGAGGTGGCTCAGTGACTCAGGGAGGCCACCCGAGGGGAAGTCTCTCTGTGGGGTCGCTGAGTGGGTAAAGCATGGGGCTATGGTTTTTCTATGGGCTTTTTACACTCGCAGTGGTTGGCGCTGCAGGAAAATTCACCATTTCCTTCCCATCACTCCGGAAAGATTGGAGCTCTGCTGATGGAGCTCACGGCAAAGCCGTCAGCATCACACGGGCAACAGCCACACAGCCCGGGGCTTAATTTTCCTCCAGGGATCACCGAGAACTTTCCAATCACTTATTTCACTAGCCCCAGAAGAGCCTGGACAGATGGGAACTTGCTGAGAGAGGCGGTCCACGTCCCCCACCATGGAAGGCAGAGGCCGCCCAGGTACAAAGGAAAGTGGAGGGGGAGGAGGACCAGCCTGTGACCGCTCCCCGCCTCTGCACCCCCGAACCCCCCAGACACATGGCCCCGGGTTCCCAGCTTGCCCTCCTCAGGCCTTTAATGCTGAATGTATGGTTTCCTTAAAAAAAAAACAAAACCCACACAAACATCTAACAACTTTCTGAAATCCACACCTAAGTATAGATTTCCCTTTTGACCCCCAGGAGGCCTCCTAACACAGGTCTACTTTCTATAGAAAACTCATTGCCATGATGTCATGGACTTTGTTTCTGAGAAGAGACAATTGTTTTATCTCGGGAGGAAGGATGTTGGGGGCCTCAGAGGACCATTTGGCCTTGTCTTCCATTGGGGATGCTTCCACACATGCACAGGACCACGTCTGTTCCTCTAAGGAGAGACTTCAGCTAACTGGAGCCATTAAATCATTTCTGGTTTTGTGGAAATAAAAAGAAGGTGGGGAGAGGCCTCCAGGAGGTATCGCCCTCCCCGCCACCCCCAGTGTGTGCTGAGCTTAGCAATTTCCTTCCTGAGAACAGAACATGGAAAGGGAGGGGGTGGCTTTAGAGCCGCTGTTGATGAGGGTCACCACCGCTGGCCACGTGGACAGTATGTCCCCCTGATGGGACCTGTTGAGTAGAGCACTCTGTCTCTGCTGCCTTCCTCCCCCAAAACCCAGTGACCCCAGTCTAACTATGAGAAAAATACCAAAGAGACCCAGTTGGATGGACATTCTACACAAGGCCCACCCAGTGTTCTTCAAGGTCATCAAAAACAAGGAAAGTCTGAGATATCATTACAGACCCAAGGAGGCTGGAGAGACAGGATGACTAAATGTAATCTTGTCTCCTGGATGCGATCTTGGAACAGAAAAAGGACATTAGGAAAAAGCTAGTGAAAGCCAAATGAAGTGTGAATTTAGTTAACAGTGAGGCGCTGATGTCAGTTCCTTAGTTGTGACAAATGTACCCAGTAAAGTAAGATGATGACAACCAGAGAAACGGACAGGAACTTTCTGTATCTTTGCAACTTTTCTATACATCAAAAACTACTTGAAAATAAAAAGTTTATTTAAATACAGATAAGAATAAAAGGGGAGTAGTCTTGACACAGGAGGTACATAAGGTCAGTGCTTGCAAAGTGGTTTTTCTAGAATTTCATATAAAATTAAAATTCTTGAGCTCTCTCCAGGTCATAGTAGATGAGAAGGTTTTGAGGGAAGCTGGTAATAAAATGGAGCAATTCCCTAGGGCAAAAGCAATAACATTAGGTTGAGAAATACAAACAGATACCTAATCCTGGAAGAATGTGAAGCCCGGCCTCTTGGTAACATGTGTGGATGGTAGCAGCCGAGGGACCAGCCCCAAAGGTCAGGGTGAGCCTCTGGTTAGTGTGGCGGGCTGACCTCAGCCTTTGTCCTTCCTCCCACTTGGAACTACCACAGTGATGGTGAAGAAAGAAAACGAGGTATGATGAACTTATAAGGACAAAGAAAATAAAGAAGGAGGCATGCAAGGAGGCATGCAGGTCCACTTTCCAATCAGCTTTTCAGTTCCTCTCCGTTAAATATAAATGGGCCCCAAGGATCTCCAGATAAGTGAAGTCCTTCAACATGAATGAGAGTCCCAAACAAAGAAGCACAGAAACCTACAAATAAGCAAAGGAGAACTAGAGGAAATGGACAACGCAGTGAACGGAATATGCTTTTTAAAGGAACCCAGAGGAAATAATGTAGCAAGTTCAGAAAACATATATATTTCAAGAATCCAAAGGCAAGTCATTCCATTCTCAACAATGTGATGTTACGAAAATGGGAAAATCTGATCATGTGAAGGAAGTCTTAGGAATTAAAAATATGATAGCCCAAAATAGTAAAAGGAAGATTAGAAGAATGAAGAATTCTTTCAGAAAGTACAATGAAAAACGAAGACAAAAAACAGGTGAAGAAAGAAACTTAGAAAAGCAATCAAGAAGACACAATGTCTGACTCTTCAGAAACTCAGAAACAGAGAAAATAATAAAGGAGATGCATCCATCAAATAAGTGGAGGGAACAATTCCCCAGCCCGAGGCCATGAGCCTCCAGACTGAAGGTACCCAGTAAATGAAATGTAAAACATACACACCAAGGCACACCTTCCCAAGATTTTAGAGTTTTAGAGACAAAGCAATATTGAGAGAGAGAGAGAGAGAGAGAGAGAGAGATCCCATTCAAAGGAAATAAAGTCAGAAGACACCACTGGAAGAGTAATAGTTAGTGCAGCAAAACCTTCCAATTCTGAGGTGCAGCCTAAAATTCTATTACATCCAGAGAAATAATAAAGTGTGAGAGAGAATGAAGATATTTCAAAACTGCCAGGACTTTTGCCTGATATTCTAGGAAGATGGAATAGGTGACTTTCTTCCTCTTGCTAAGGACAACTAAAATCCAGGACATTACCCATTAAGCCAACGAAAGAAGACTTTGGAAGGTGGCGAGAAGAAGGCTCCTTGGAGAGCAACCTCAGGACCCAAGGAAAAACATCGTGGTGAGTTCCGGGGGTTTCTTCTGGCCTCAAATATCCCAGAATTGGAGCTGAAGAAGCCAGCAACCCAGAAATGCCAAAGGCACAGACTTGAAAGGCCCTAACAAAACCCTGCTCTTTCCAGCCAGAGGATTAGGAAAGGGGCAACCTGGAAAGACAGAACACTTTTTGTCCGTTGTTCAAGAACCGTGTTCTCGGGCTACCCTGGTGGCGCAGTGGTTCAGAGTCCGCCTGCCGATGCAGGGGACACGGGTTCGTGCCCCGGTCCGGGAAGATCCCACATGCCGCAGAGCGGCTGGGCCCGTGGGCCATGGCCGCTGAGCCTGCGCGTCTGGAGCCTGTGCTCCGCAACGGGAGAGGCCACAGCAGGGAGAGGCCTGTGTACCACACACACACACAAAAGAACCGTGGTCTCTAGGCAAAAAACGCAGAAAAGAGTGTGGCCCCACCCTTACTCATGCCAGGCAAGGCTGAGTGGAGCTTAGGACTTCCGTCTGCTCTCACTGGGCGGGAGCAGGGAACCCCAGCTCCCACAATAGGTGATGTCAGAGCAGGTGACTGGGGAGCTAAGACTTGCATCCTGCAGGCAGTAAAAAGTCCCCATGCTCATGCTGTCTAGAGAGACCACATAGGGAGACCAGTCTTTTTGTAGATGATTTTCATCAAGTTGAGGAGGTTCTCCTGTATTCCTGAGAGTTTTTATCATGAATGGGCATTGAATTTTGTCAAATTCATTTTCTCCCTCATCAGTTAATATGATCAGGTGGTTTTTCTTCTTTAGTCTGTTAATATGGTTGATTACATTGATTCATTTTCAAATATCAAACCAGCCTGGCATTCTTGGAGAAACACCCATTTGGTCATGGTGTGTAATTATTTTTATACATTTTGCTGAATTCTATTTGCTACATTTTGTTAAGGATCATTGCATCTCTACCTATGAGGGGTATTGGTCTTTAGTTTTTTCATTTTTTGCCTGGTTTGGTACCAGGATAATACTATCTTCATAAAATAAAACTGGTACAGCACCCTTTCCACCATATTCTTTTGGTCAAGTAGTCATAAAGCCCAGATCCCTGGGGAGGCGCCACAGACTCACTCCAATGGGAGGAGTGCAAAGAATTTTGGGGCCACACTTTAAAACCACCATGACTTCCTAGTAAGGTACTAGGCATCTGAGTTTGAACTCAAAATGCATTGTTTCAAAAACAATTTACTGGTAAGATAACACTGTGCTCTCAGCACATCACAGACTAAATCTCTCTGGGTGGAGGTGGGGAGCCGTGCTGCCTTTTGCCTTGTCACTTTTGTTTCTGGGGAAATGTGTTTTGAGTTCTTGAAGTAATACACAAACAAACCTTGGTAATCCTTTCTTTGTTTGTTGTGTTGTGTTTCTTAATTCTGCAATTTATAAAGTCCATGGTGGCAAGTTGTAAAAAGTGACTGGCAGGACCCACTAGAGACTGTAAAGGAGATGGGTAAGGAAATAGCAGCGATCATCGTGCAGGGCACCAAAGTGTCTGACACACGCTGCCCTAAGCCAGGGGGGAGCTCTGCCTGCTCTGTGTCACTCCTGGACAACGGATGGCCAGCCAAGGGGGTGCATCACCTCCCAGGCTCAGGGCCAGTGGCTTGGGGGCAGCATGTGACTTCCTTGTGTGCCTTAGCTCTTTACACAGCTTAGGTCCCCAGAAAAGCAGCCCTGGGCTTTCCCACACTCAAGGTGAGGGTTGGAGAACTCAGCATTCCTGGGCGTGTACAAATTGACTATGTGCCACTCATTTAGAATTGCTAGATTTCAGTTACAAGGTAGTGAAAATAAATATGTCATTTCTTCCCACCCAGAATCCTGTCCTGAATCTCTCCAGGGACCCCAGGATGAAGACCTCTGCTTGTAACGGCAGAATTCTTCCCTGGGGAGAGCTGCTCTTGGATTTGACAAGTGGGTCTTTGGTTTATGAAGGAGGCCCCTGGGGAGCAGTGCTGGTCACCGTGATAAATTGAGATGGTTTTCTTCTTGCCCCAGGAAGCCTGGATTCAAAGGTTTCTGGTGACTTGGAACAGGGAAAGGAGAGGCAAGGGAGACCCTGTGGGAGAAGGATTTGGATGAGGGCCTGGGATTCCCCAGGACCACGGGGTGGGGTAACCACACCCTGGACAATGGTGTCCGCCCAGGCTAAGCTCTCTCCATCCCACCTGCAGCCTCCTCTCTCCCTACACTGTGTACAAAGTCCATCATTAGGCATCAAGGAATGACGGGGAGGGTGCTGTGTCAGTGCTTAGGGAAAAGGGGAGCTGGAGAAGCCAGGAGGGGAGAAAAGGAAAGACACCGCCACCCCTTCCCATCACACGTGCTCCATTTCTCCTCAAAGTTTGTGTGGAAGTTCAGAGAATGACACAGAGTTCAATCATGAGGAGTCTGCAGGCTCCGGTCCTGCTGCCCTTGGGAGAGTTCAGCCTTCCATTCCCGTCGGAGGCTGTGTCTTCACAGTGCCCATTCCTTGGATCTGCCATCCACCCAGGTCCTAGGGGAGGGCTGACACAGTGACCCAAGCTTCCCCCTGACTCCCACCCCACCGCACCCTACGGCCCTGGCCCCAGGGGCAAGGTCAGTGTCACCTGATGCTCTGACTCCTTCCATGCGTCCCTCCTTGGCATCAGTGTGCCTTGAACAGTCTGTACCTGTGGCGCTCCCACCGCCAGCCCTCGGGCTATGGGAGTCCTTTGACCACCCGCAGATGTGGGATTCTTTCTCCCCAGAGTGACCCTGACCCTGACTGTGGGTACGGGGCTGTGAAAACTCAGGTTGGACCCTCTGAGGCATCACCCACCCTCCAGGGGCCCCGTGGGATCAGCTGAAGCCCCCAGTTTGGGCCTCGCCTGAACCTCCCGTCGCATGCTTCCTCCACTTTGCGGCCCTGGTCCTGCTCTCTCAGGGGCCCCGGACAGACTCACTTAACAAAGCCACCCTCATCTTCGGCAGAGTAAGAATTCTTGCTGCATTCCACAGAGCAGAGAATGCCTCTGGAGGAATTTAGATTTTATTTGCCTGTGTCACTCTGGAGCAGTGTTTCTCAGTCTGGATCCCATGGACATTTGAGGCTGGATGATTCTTTGAGGAAGGGGGTGTCCTGTGCCTTACAGGATACTTAGCAGCATCCCTGGCCTCCGCACTCTAGATGCCAGTGGCACCCCTCCCCTCCCCCACCCAGTTGTGAAATTCAGAAAAGTCTCCAGACTTTGTCAGGTGTCCCTGTTGAGAGGCAAACCCCCACTACCCTAAAGAGTCTAGATCGGACTGGTTTTTGTGGTAGATTTGCCTCATTTTGTTTGTTGCCGTGAGCCAAAGGGGTCCACGAGGAAGAGTTACCTCCCCTGGGGCCACCTGCCAGGTGGCCGCCCACCACTCCTGTAGCAACGGGGCGGGGGGGGGGCGGCAAGGGGGGAGGAGGGGGAGAGGAGATGGGGGCAGCCTCAGCTGCCTGGGGGGGGTCAGGCACCTGAAGCCCGGGGCATCTGCAGTTAGAAAGCCCTCTCCTTTGTCTCACTCACCTCTTTGTTGCACAATTTAAATTCTCTTCCTTCTCTTCCAAGGTGGGGAAGAACAACTGGGAACCATTTGAATTCAAAATCAGGAGGCAAACTCTGCAGGACTGGCTCAAACTCTGACGAACCTGGGCGACGAATTACTACCTAGGAATTGATGAAAATGATTGGAATTGATCAGAGGAAGTCTGGGACCCGTTCTCTAAGCCAGCAGTCCCCATCCATTTTGGCACCAGGGACCGGTTTCGAGGAAGACAGTGTTTCCGGGGCGGGAGTGGGGGGATGGGGGGTGGTTCAGGCAGTAACGCGAGCGATGGGGAGCCATGGAGAGCAGCAGATGAAGCTTCGCCTGCCGCTCACCTCCTGCTGTGGGCCCGTTTCCTAACAGGCCGCAGCGGGGGTGGGGACCCCTGCTTGCAGCTGTCGCTGGGACTACCTCCATCCTCCTTGGCCTCAGATCACCCAGCAGGCCTGTCTTCACGGCCTCCGTTACTTTCCCCAGACTTTGCTCAAGACTTCTTAAAGCCTCAACTTGCCACGTACGACTTCCTGGGCTGCTGCCTTAATTAGCTAGCTACTCTGTGTGCTTTCCTGATGGGAGAAAGAAGAATCCTAGATTACTGTGCCATTCAGTACAGCAGCCACCGCATCGGACAGTGTCAGTCTGGAAGTTTCCCATGATCCCAGAAAGCTCTCTTCGACAACCCTGAAAGCCCAGTATTTCAAACACTTTGTCCTCACAGACTTGGCTAGATTTATCTGTTTTATTAAGCTGAGTGTTTTCATGCGTCTGTTTTTTTTTTTTTTTTTTAAACACCTTTATTGGTAAAGAGTCTAGATCGGACTGGTTTTTGTGGTAGATTTGCCTCATTTTGTTTGTTGCCGTGAGCCAAAGGGGTCCACGAGGAAGAGTTACCTCCCCTGGGGCCACCTGCCAGGTGGCCGCCCACCACTCCTGTAGCAACGGGGCGGGGGGGGGGCGGCAAGGTGGGAGGAGGGGGAGAGGAGATGGGGGCAGCCTCAGCTGCCTGGGGGGGGTCAGGCACCTGAAGCCCGGGGCATCTGCAGTTAGAAAGCCCTCTCCTTTGTCTCACTCACCTCTTTGTTGCACAATTTAAATTCTCTTCCTTCTCTTCCAAGGTGGGGAAGAACAACTGGGAACCATTTGAATTCAAAATCAGGAGGCAAACTCTGCAGGACTGGCTCAAACTCTGACGAACCTGGGCGACGAATTACTACCTAGGAATTGATGAAAATGATTGGAATTGATCAGAGGAAGTCTGGGACCCGTTCTCTAAGCCAGCAGTCCCCATCCATTTTGGCACCAGGGACCGGTTTCGAGGAAGACAGTGTTTCCGGGGCGGGAGTGGGGGGATGGGGGGTGGTTCAGGCAGTAACGCGAGCGATGGGGAGCCATGGAGAGCAGCAGATGAAGCTTCGCCTGCCGCTCACCTCCTGCTGTGGGCCCGTTTCCTAACAGGCCGCAGCGGGGGTGGGGACCCCTGCTTGCAGCTGTCGCTGGGACTACCTCCATCCTCCTTGGCCTCAGATCACCCAGCAGGCCTGTCTTCACGGCCTCCGTTACTTTCCCCAGACTTTGCTCAAGACTTCTTAAAGCCTCAACTTGCCACGTACGACTTCCTGGGCTGCTGCCTTAATTAGCTAGCTACTCTGTGTGCTTTCCTGATGGGAGAAAGAAGAATCCTAGATTACTGTGCCATTCAGTACAGCAGCCACCGCATCGGACAGTGTCAGTCTGGAAGTTTCCCATGATCCCAGAAAGCTCTCTTCGACAACCCTGAAAGCCCAGTATTTCAAACACTTTGTCCTCACAGACTTGGCTAGATTTATCTGTTTTATTAAGCTGAGTGTTTTCATGCGTCTGTTTTTTTTTTTTTTTTTTAAACACCTTTATTGGGGTATAATTGCTCTACAATGGTGTGTTAGTTTCTGCTTTATAACAAAGTGAATCAACCATACATATACATATGTTCCCATATCTCCTCCCTGTTTCGTCTCCCTCCCACCCTCCCTATCCCACCCCTCTAGGTGGTCACAAAGCACTGAGCTGATCTCCCTGTGCTATGTGGCTGCTTCCCATTAGCTATCGATTTTACATTTGGTAGTGTATATATGTCCATGCCACTGTCTCACTTCGCCCCAGCTTAACCTTCCCCCTCCCCACGTCCTCAAGGCCATTCTCTACGTCTACGTCTTTATTCCTGCCCTGCTCCTAGGTTCTTCAGAACGTTTTTTTATTTTTATTTCTTTTAGATTCCATATATATGTGTTAGAGTACAGTATTTGTTTTTCTCTTTCTCACTTACTTCACTCTGTAAGACAGACTCTAGGTCCATCCACCTCACTACAAATAACTCAATTTCATTTCTTTTTATGGCTGAGTAATATTCCATTGTGTATATGTGCCACATCTTCTTTATCCATTCATCTGTAGATGGACACTTAGGTTGCTTCCATGTCCTGGTTATCGTAAACGGAGCTGCAATGAACATTGTGGTACATGACTCTCTTTGAATTGTGGTTTTCTCAGGGTATATGCCCAGTAGTGACATTGCTAGGTCGTGTGGTAGTTCTATTTTTATTTTTTTAAGGAACATTCATACTGTCCTCCATAGTGGCTGTATCAACTTACATTCCCACCAACAGTGCAAGAGGGTTCCCTTTTCTCCACACCCTCTCCAGCATTTATTGTTTGTAGATTTTTGGATGATGGCCATTCTGACCGGTGTGAGGTGATACCTCATTGTAGTTTGGATTTGCATTTCTCTAATGATTAATGATGTTGAGCATTCTTTCATGTGTTTGTTGGCAATCTGTATATAATCTTTGGAGAAATGTCTATTTAGGTCTTCTGCCCATTTTTGGATTTGGTTGTTTGTTTTTCTGTTATTGAGATGCATGAGCTGCTTGTAAATTTTGGAGATTAATCCTTTGTCAGTTGCTTGATTTGCAAATAATTTCTCCCATTCTGAGTGTTGTCTTTTGGTCTTGTTTATGGTTTCCTTTGCTGTGCTTTTAAGCTTCATTATGTCCCATTTGTTTATTTTTGTTTTTATTTCCATTTCTCTAGGAGGTGGGTCAAAAAGGATCTTGCTGTGATTTATGTCATAGAGTGTTCTGCCTATGTTTTCCTCTAAGAGTTTTAGAGTGTCTGGACTTACATTTAGGTCTTTATTCCACTTTGAGTTTATTTTTATGTATGGTGTTAGGGAGTGTTCTAATTTCATTCTTTTACATGTAGCTGTTCAGTTTTCCCAGCACCACTTATTGAAGAGGCTCTCTTTTCTCCATTGTATATTCTTGCCTCCTTTATCAAAAATAAGGTGACCATATGTGTGTGGGTTTACTTCTCAGCTTTCTATCCAGTTCCATTGATCTATATTTCTGTTTTGGTGCCAGTACCATACTGTCTTGATTACTGTAGCTTTGTAGTATAGTCTGAAGTCTGGGAGCCTGATTCCTCCAGCTCCGTTTTTCTTTCTCAGGAGTGCTTTTGCTGCTTGGGGTCTTTTGTCTGTATTGGGGTCTATGTATGTATTTCCATACATATTGTGAAATTTTTTGTTCTGTTTCTGTGAAAAATGCCATTGGTAGTTTGATAGGGATTGCTTTGAATCTGTAGATTGCTTTAGGTAGTATAGTCATTTTCACAATGTTGAGTTTTCCAATCCAAGAACATGGTATATATCTCCATCTGTTTGTATCATCTTTAATTTCTTTCATCAGTGTCTTATAGTTTTCTGCATTTAGGTCTTTTGTCTCCTTAGGTAGGTTTATTCCTAGGTACTTTATTCTTTTTGTTGCAATGGTAAGTGGGAGTGTTTCCTTCTCTTTCAGATTATTCGTCAGTAGCGTATAGGAATGCAATAGTTTTCTGTGCATTCATTTTGTATCCTGTTACTTTACCAAATTTACTGATTAGGTCTAATATATTTCTGGTAGCATCTTTAGGATTCTCTATGTATAGTATCATGTCATCTGCAAACAGTGACAGCTTTACTTCTTTTCTGATTTGGATTCCTTTTATTTCTTTTTCTTCTCTGATCTCTGTGAGTATAATTTCCAAAACTATGTTGAATAATAGTGGTGAGCGTGGGCAACCTTGTCTTTTTCCTGATCTTAGAGGAAATGGTTTCAGTGTTTCACCATTGAGAACTATGTCAGCCATCTTTTTGTCATATATGGGCTTTATTATGTTGAGATAAGTTCCCTCTCTGCCTACTTTCTGGAGAGTTTTTATCATTAATGGGTGTTGAATTTTGTCAAAAGATTTTTCTGAATCTATTGAGATGATTATATGGTTTTTATCCTTCTGTTTGTTAATATGGTGTATCACATTGACTGGTTTGCATATATTGAAGAATCCTTGAATTCCTGGGATAAACCTCCCTTGATTATGGTGTATGATCCTTTTAATGTGCTGCTGGATTCTGTTTGCTAGTATTTTGTTGAGGATATTTGCGTCTATGTTCATCAGTGATAATGGCCTGTAGTTTTCTTTCTTTTTGACACCTTTGTCTGGTTTTGGTATCAGGGTGATGGTGGCCTCGTAAAATGAGTTTGGGAGTGTTCCTGCCTCTGCTATATTTTGGAAGAGTTTGAGAAGGATAGTTGTTAGCTCTTCTCTAAATGTTTGATAGAACTCGCCTGTGAAGCCATCTTGTCCTGGGCTTTTGTTTGTTGGAAGATTTTTAATAACAATCTCAATTTCAGTGCTTGTGGTTGGTCTGTTTATATTTTCTGTTTCTTCCTGGTTCAGCCACAGAAGTTTGTGCTTTTCTAAGAATTTGTCCATTTCTTCCAGGTTGTCTATTTTATTTGCATATAGTAGCTTGTGGCATTCTTTCATGATCCTTTGTATTTCTGCAGTGTTAGTCATTACTTCTCCTTTTTCATTTCTGATTCTATTGATTTGAGTCTTCTCCCTTTTTGTCTTGATGAGTCTGGCTAATGGTTTATCAATTTTGTTTATCTTCTCAAAGAACCAGCTTTTAGTTTTCTTGATCTTTGCTATCGTTTCCTTCATTTCTTTTTCATTTATTTCTGATCTGATCTTTATGATTTCTTTCCTTCTGCTAACTTTGGGGTTTCTTTGTTCTCCTTTCTCTAATTGCTTTAGGTGTAAGGTTAGGTTGTTTATTTGAGATGTTTCTTGCATCTTGAGGTAGGATTGTATTGCTATATTCTTTTCTCTTAGAATTGCTTTTGCTGCATCTCTTAGGTTTGGGGTTGTCATATTTTCATTGTCATTTGTTTCTAGGTAGTTTTTAATTTCCTCTTTGATTTCTTCAGTGATCTCTTGGTTATTTAGTATGTATTATTTAGCCTCCATGCGTTTGTATTTTTGACAGATTTTTTTCCCTGTAATTGATTTCTAGTCTCATAGCATTGTGCTTGGAAAAGATACTTGATACGATTTCAAGTTTCTTAAATTTACCAAGGCTTGATTTGTGACCCAAGGTATGATCTATCTTGGAGAATATTCCATGAGTACTTGACAAGAAAGTGTATTCCATTGTTTTTGGATAGAATGTCCTATATATATCAATAAGTCCATCTTGTTAATGTATCATTTAATGCTTGTGTTTCCTTATTTATTTTCATTTTGGATAATCTGTCCATTGGTGAAAGTGGGGTGTTTAAGTTCCCTACTATGATTGTGTTACTGTCAATTTCCACTTTTGTGGCTGTTAGCATTTGCCTTATTTGTTGAGGTGCTCCTATGTTGGGTGCATAAATATTTTCAGTTATATCTTCTTCCTGGATTTATCTTTTGATCATTATGTAGTGTCCTTCTTTGTCTCTTGTAATAGACTTTATTTTAAAGTCTATTTTGTCTGATATGAGAATTGCTACTCCAGCTTTCTTTTGATTTCCATTTGCATGGAATATCTTTTTCCATCCCCTCACTTTCAGTCCTTACGTGTCCCTAGGTCTGAAGTGGGTGTCTTGTATACAGCATATATACAGGTCTTGTTTTTGTATCCACTCAGCTAGTCTCTGTCTTTTGGTTGGAGCATTTAATCCATTTACAGTTAAGGTAGTTATCAATATGTATGTTCCTATTACCATTTTCTTAATTGTTTGGGGTTTATTATTTTAGGCCTTTTCCTTCTCTTGTGTTTCCTGCCTAGAGAAGTTCCTTTAGCATTTGTTGTTAAGCTGGTTTGGTGGTGCTGAATTCTCTTAACTTTTGCTTGTCTGTAAAGGTTTTAATTTCTCCATCGAATCTGAATGAGATTTTAGCTGGGTAGAGTAATCTTGCTTGTAGGTTTTTCCCTTTCATCACTTTAAATATGTCCTGCCACTTCCTTCTGGCTTGCAGAGTTTCTGCTGAAAGATCAGCTGTTAACCTTAGGGGTATTCTCTTGTGTGCTATTTGTTGTTTTTCCTTGCTGCTTTTAATACTTTTTCTTTGTATTTAATTTTTGATAGTTTGATTAATATGTGCCTTGGTGTGTTTCTCCTTGGATTTGTCCTGTATGGGACTCTCTGTGCTTCTTGGACTTGATTGACTATTTCCTTTCCCATGTAAGGGAAGTTTTCAACTATAATCTCTTCAAATTTTTCTCAGTCCCTTTCTTTTTCTCTTCTTCTTCTGGGACCCCTATAATTTGTACGTGTGTGCATTTAGTGTTGTCCCAGAGGTCTCTGAGACTGTCCTCAATTCATTTCGTTCTTTTTTCTTTATTCTGCTCTGCAATAGTTATTTCCACTATTTTATCTTCCAGGTCACTTATCCTTTCTTCTGCCTCAGTTATTCTGCTATTGATTCCTTCTAGAGAATTTTCAATTTCATTTATTGTGTTGTTCATCATTGGTTGTTTTCTCTTTAGTTCTTCTAGGTCCTTGTGAAATGTTTCTTGCATTTTGTCTATTCTATTTCCAAGATTTTGGATCATATTTACTATCATTACTCTGACTTCTTTTTCAGGTAGACTGCCTATTTCCTCCTCACTTGTTTGGTGTAGTGGGTTTTTGTCTTGCTCCTTCATCTGCTGTGTGTTTTTCTGTCTTCTCATCTTGCCTAACTTACTGTTTTTGGGGTCTCCTTTCCGCAGGCTGCAGGTTCATAGTTCCCATTGTGTTTGGTGTCTGCCCCCAGTGGCTAAGGTTGGTTCAGTGGTTTGTGTAGGCTTCCTGGTGGAGGGGACTGGTGCCTGTGTTCTGGTGGGTGAGGCTGGATCTTGTCTTTCTGGTGGGCAGGACTGCATCCTGTGGTGTGTTTTGGGGTGTCTGTGACGTTATTATGATTTTAGGCAGCCTCTCTGCTAATGGGTGTGGTTGTTTTCCTGTCATGCTAGTGGTTTGGCATAGGGTATCTAGCACTGTAGCTTGCTGGTCATTGAGTGGAGCTGGGTCCTAGTGTTGAGATGGAGATCTTTGAGAGAGCTTTCACCATTTGATATTACGTGGAGCCAGAAGGTCTCTGGTGGACCCATGTCCTGAACTCGGCTTTCCCACCTCAGAGGCACAGGCCTGACACCCGGCCGGAGCACCAAGACTCGGTCAGCCACACAGCTCAGAAGAAAAAGGAGAAAAAAAGAAAGGAAGAAAAAAATAAAATAAAGTTATTAAATTAAAAAATTATTAAAAATAAAAAATTAAAAAGTAATAAAGAAAAAAGAAAGAAGAGAGCAACCAAACCAAAAAACAAATCCACTAATGATAACAAGTGCTAAAAACTATGCTAAAAAAAAAAAAAAAAATGGACAGACAGGACCCTAGGACAAATTTTAAAAGCAAAGCTATACAGACAAAGTCACACAATGAAGCATACACATACACACTCACAAAAAGAGAGAAAGGAAAAAAACATATATATATACACAAATAGAAAGGAAGAGAGCAACGAAATCAATAAACAAATCTAAGTGTGATAATAAACTCTAAATACTAAACTAAGGTAAACATAAATTATTTGCAGAAAGCAAACCCCAAATCTACAGGGGCTCCCAAAGTCCACTGCCTCAATTTTGGGATGATACGTTGTCTGTTCAGGTATTCCACAGATGCAGGGTACATCAAGTTGATTGTGGAGATTTAATCTGCTGCTCCTGAGGCTGCTGGGAGAGATTTCCCTTTCTCTTCTTTGTTCTCAGAGCTCCCAGGGGCTCAGCTTTGGATTTGGCCCCGCCTCTGCGTGTAGGTTGCCTGAGGGCGTCTGTTCTTCGCTCAGACAGGATGGGGTTAAAGGAGCAGCTGTTTAGGGGGCTCTGGCTCACTCACGCCATGGGGAAGAAGGGGTACGGGATGCTGGGTGAGCCTGCAGTGGTAGAGGCCGGCGTGACATTGCAACAGCCTGAGGCGTGCTGTGTGTTCTCCTGGGGAAGTTGTCCCTGGATCACGGGACCTTAGCAGTGGCGGGCTGCACAGGCTCCCGGGAGGGGAGATGTGGAGAGTGACCTTGCACACAGGCTTCTTGGTGGCTGCAGCAGCAGCCTTAGCATCTAATGCCCATCTCTGGTGTCCGCGCTGAGAGCCGCGGCTCACGCCAGTCTTTGGAGCTCGTTTAGGCGGTGCTCTGAATCCCCTCTCCTCGCACACTATGAAACAATAGTATCTTGCCTCTTAGGCAGGTCCAGACTTTTTCCCAGACGCCCTCCGGGCTAGCTGTGGTGCACTAGCCCCCTTCAGGCTGTGTTCATGCAGCCAACCCCTGTCCTCTCCCTGGGATCTGACCTCTGAAGCCTGAGCCTCAGCTCCTAGCCCAAGCCCTCCCCAGTGCGTGAGCAGACAAGCCTCTCAGGCTGGTCAGTGCTGGTCAGCACTGATCCTCTGTGCAGGAATCTCCCCGCTTTGCCCTCTGCACCCCTGTTGCTGTGCCCTCCTCCATGGCTCCGAAGCCTCCCCCCGCCCACCCCCTATCTCCACCAGTGAAGGGGCTTCCTAGTGTGGAAACATTTCCTCCTTCACAGCTCCCTCCCAGAGGTGCAGGTCCTGTTCTTATTCTTTTGCCTCTGTTTTTTCTTTTTTCCTTTGCCCTACCCCAGTACATGGGGAGTTTCTTGCCTTTTGGGAAGTCTGAGGTCTGCCAGCGTTCAGTAGGTGTTCTGTAGGAGCTGTTCCACAGGTAGATGTATTGCTGATGTATTTGTGGGGAGGAAGGTGATCTCCACGCCTTACTCCTCTGCCATCTTCAAGGTCTCCCTGTGTCTGTTCTTTTTAACTCATCTTCCTCCCACCCATACGTCATTCAGAATTGGATTATTGTTGAGCTTTTGTCTTTTTCAGCTTTATGTCCTAATTGCAAAATTTAATCCACTGAATAGAGCAGAAGGGCAATGGGCTGAACCCACATTGTTTTTCAGCTGAGATGACGCAGCTCTTCCTGTACAAAGAAAGGGGACATAGAGGTGCTGGTGGTACTGGTTCCCCCAGACCTCCATCCCTCACAGATCGCCCTGTGCTCTGTGTGGTCCCACTTGGAGCCCCACCCCCGAGAGACGCTATTCCAAAGCCTCTGTGGGTGTGTGCTTGGGAAATGCTCTGTTAAGCACTGCTACCATTGCTCGGTGCCTTCTTGGTTGCAGAAATTAAACAAAGAATGTTCTGTTTCCCAGGTTCAGGACAGTGCTGACAGGTAAATTCAGCACTTGAGTTTCTTATGGGAAAGCAAGTACCCCCAGGATGCCAGACCATCATCCGGACGACACATGCATGCCTCCCCATGCTCTCTGATATGAAAGGGAAATTTAATTATTCTGTTAAAGTAATCACATTAGGCCCAAATGGAGTCAGCAAACCAAAACTTACCTAAGTTTCTATGCTCGATTTTCCCAGGAAAGGAAGGCCTGGGTCCATCAGTCAGCACATCCCTTCCTGGCACACATTACCTGAACTGCTCTAAGCCTGCCCTTTGCTCCATAGAAGGAAGGAATACCACTTAACCAATGAGCAAAGGTCCAGGGTAACCTCCTTGTTCTCACTCATCTTGGTCTATAAAAATCTCCCAACTTGTACAACCCTTCGGAGCCCCTTTCTATCTGCTGGATTAGATGCTGCCTGATTCATGAATCACTGAATGAAATCCTGCTAGATCAATAAATTCTCTGTGGAACATCTTCTTTTGAGAGTTTAGATCCCAGTTCAAATCTCTTTTATTCACAGAATGTTAATTTCCTATTCGTGAAGGGCACTAATAATGCTTACTCACAAGGCAGTTGTGAAAATCCGTGAACTAAGGGCGATTGTAGAGTCTTTGGCAGAGTCCAGCTTGGAATCAGTGCTCAGGAGAGAGATTTTCCTCCTTGAATATAAGCTTCCCTCTGGCACCAGGAGTACAGATGTTTATGCTGTGTGCAGGCGGATTTTCCATGGGATAATTTTTCTTCCCGCCTGGGTTATGAGCTCCTTAAGAAAGGGGTGCACTCCCTGCGACTTGATGGGTTTCATACACCTAGAACCTTGCCTTTAGGCAAATATTTACTGATAGGCAGATGATAGCATAATTTCTGGCATCAAATGCGTCTTTATTGAGTAAGAAGGCTGGCGACAGTCTCAGCACCACCGGGAGATGATTTATTTAGCTAATATTTAGTTTGCATTGATTGCACAACGTCATGGGATTTATGGGAGGAGAGAGAGGGAGAAAGATAGCTTCATCCTTGTCGGTGGAAACGTTCTTCCTGAAAAAAGTCATTAATTCTGGTTTCTCAAGAATGAAATGTGATGAGATTTCACAGCATCCTTTTGTTGGGATGGAGAACTTGCAGAAGGCCTGGGCTAGCAGTGAGTTTGGAGCCTGTTCCTGGACCGTCGTTTGGACGAGTGCTCTCTGTGGAATTTGCAGTGACTGTGCCATGGGTCACCTTGGCTCTGAGTTGCAGCTGATGAAAGGGCTGTTAGAATTACCTTGTGTTTTGTTTATCACATAGAGGAGAAGGGGGATGTTGGATCAGGGGTCAGCATGACTGTGTTCCGACCCAGATCTACCATTTAGATGTCAGACCCTGGCCAGCCATTTCTTCATTCTGGAAGTTGACAACCTAGCCCCCTCCATCCCTTTCTCGGAGAAAAATGGGTATGGTAGGTGTGTGGGGTCAACATAAATGTTTACCTGCAGTTTTTCCTTTGCACAAATAACAGAACTTCTTTCCATTTCTATGTGCCAAGTGAGAATGGTATTATTTACTCATTCCTAAACACCTATTTTTAAGAATATAAGTAATATTTTTAGGAGAAAAGAAAAGGGAACCAACTTGAGGCCAGTTAGTATGGAGAGGAGTCAGGTTTCTAACCTAGATGTAGCCACCGCTAAAAGTCCAATCTCTACAGACAGAAGCGCTGACATGGCCATTATCTGTCTTTTGCTGCCAAAATAACTGAGCCTGGAAAGTAGACCAAGATCACCGATCACTTAAAAAGAAAGACAATATTTAGTAGGTAGGAGTCCCAAATGATACTGTTCCTGACTTGAAATCCTGTGACATCATGGGAAAATTTAAGATTTGTTCTAGTTCAGAGCTCATTTTTCAAGATTCTGCAGTTGATAACTACATAATGCTGCATTTTCTTCAAAAGGATAATCTGTGTGCTTTTTTTGTTTGTTAGTTAATTAAGTCTGGCTAGTCAATACATCTGAGAGAAAGGGGTTCAAGCTGTTTGCATCAAATAAATGTAAACCAAAGCTATAAGGGTTTTCAAAGGTCGCAAAGGTTAGTAAATCTACAGCTGACCTGGGTGAGGGGAAATGTGCACCTCCCATGGGGTTGATGGGAATAAAAATGACTATAACTTCTTTGGGGGCAAAGTGTGAAATGAGATCTTAGCCTCTTCCAAGTCCAGGCACGTCTCCTCAAGAGAGCATCAAATGAGTGCAGAGGTGCCTGCAGGGCTGCTCATCTGAGTAGGAAACAACATAAGTGTTGGCCAATTGAGAGACAGGTATTTAAACAAGTTGTTTCACAGATAGGTCGTGGGTTACTGTGACACCCACAATGATGGGCATCTGTATTTGGTGATGAGGAAAGATTTTGAGTTGAAAAATCAATGTGAAACAGGGTAAAGGCCACATTTAATACACACCTTTTATGTCTGTGGACACATATGGGCACATACAGGTGAGTAAACCTGGAGTACATCTGGAGAAATGTCTGTTCACCAGATTGTATGAGGGTTGTCTCTGGATCACGGGATCTCAAGTGACTTTCACTTTTCCCCTTCATGAGGTTATTTTTTGATAATTTATATAATCCATGAGAAGGAAATAAGGAATTAAGCTTCTTTCACTTAAAAAATATAAATATAGTTGGTATTTTGTAGCATGAAGTTGACTGAAGGACAGTTTTCTTCAGAAAGAAAGATTGTTTCACTGTAAGTGTGTATTAATGAGGGTGTGGACTTATCAGACCTTCTCTGAAGATTTTTGAAAACATGCAGCTGCTGTGGACTGAACGTTTCTGTCTCCCCAAATCCATATGTCGAAACCCTAATCCTCAGCATGGTAGTATTTGGAGGTGAGGCATTTGGGGGGCAATTAGGTTCCAATAATGCCATGAGGGTGGAACCCCCATGATGAGATTAGTGCCCTTATAAGAAGAGCAAGAAACCAGAGCTTGCTCCCCCTGTGCTGTGTGAGGACCCAGCAAGAAGGCAGCCTTCTGCAAACCCCAAAGGGAGCCCTCACCAATAACTCAACCATGTTGCCACCCTCATCTTGAGAAATTGATGCCTGTTGTTTAAGCCACCCAGTCCAGGGTATTTAGTTACAGAAGCTCAAACTGACTACAACAGTGGCCCAGACTTCCTGGCCCTCGCCTGAGCTCCTGGGTGATGGAGTCTGGTCTGGACCAGATGTGGCAGCAAGTCCTGTGCCTTCTTCACCTAGGATCTTGCAGGCACAGCATTTCCTCTTAGCAGGAGGTCAGGGTTCAGGAATATTCTAACAGGAAAGACTTGTACCTTCCTCCAGCCTGGCCCTGACTCATACCCTGCACTGCTCCAGACTCTTCTCATCCTTGCTGAGAAAACCTGAGTAAGAATAAAATAAAATCACTGGGTATCTTGTTCCAGATCGGAATATGTCACCAGGACCCAGCCAGGCTGCACTGCTCCAGTTTTACGACAAAGCTTATGTGTTTCCTAAACCTAAGCAAAAGTACAAGACACCAGAAACGCTCATTCCATTTTCAAACTCAGTGCATTAGAGAAATGCAGGCTGGAATTGGAAAAATGTCTTCTCTGAAAAACCAATTCCTTTAGTCATACATATGCATATGAATGCAGGACCCTCAAAGAATCTTTCTGGGCTGCTTTTTTAGTATGGTCTAAATGTAAACACACTATTAGATTTCTATCCACTGCTTAAACCAACAAAAATGTCCCTCCCTTCCCAGGGCTTCCACGTGGGCATTCCAGCTGAGAGACACACAAACAAGAAGTTGTGACCTGCCTCCTCTCTTTGATTTCATTCAAAAATGAAAACTGAAGAAACACAGTATATGCTGTAAAGGACAAGACCTCTTCCTTGATGTGCTGTATCTCTTTTTATAAACTTTACATAGAAAATTTTCTTATAAGTCTAGTCTACACCACTGTGCTACACTACATGGATCCTCAAAGAATACTACTGCTGTGGAAACACTCTCTGGGGCGGAGTTCCTAATTGAGGGAGATCCGTGACCTTGGGTGAAGAGCAAAACCTACGTCTTATTTCACTTTCCTTAGAAGCTTCACAGGTGCTTCCATTATGAATATACACAGCAAACCACAGCTGTGTTAGCAAAACCTGTGCTTTCTGTCACCCTAAAAAATCACAGGTATTTTGATATCATATTAAAGTTGTCACAGGTATCTGGACTCATCCTTTATACTCATCAATACTTTGAAATCATGGTCAGTATGAGATCCATGCCTAGATATTTATTTCCCCAGTTTGTTAAAGAAGAACATATTTATTATATAACATATATATATATATATATATATATATATATATGGTTTTTTTTGATTGGCACATTCCCTTATAATCCTGTGTATTCTGCAAACTGGAAAACATCTTTCTGGGACAAGGGCTGATGGCTTACCTACACTGCCAGAAGGTCCTTGGCACAAAGGAGACACAGGGGCCGAGCTGGAGGCCACCGTGAGCTCCTGAATGTCACGGGTGCTGGGCAAGTCCCTCCTGAGACATTCAGTTTATGGAGAGAGATGTGAGAGCAGAGTGGACCTTACTTTGTATCTGCTGCTGAATGACAGGTCCACGTCCAGTGTTAACTCCCTCCTTAATCAAGTCCCCCCAGACTCCAATTTGCCCAGTTTTCCAAAGGCAAGACAGTGTCCATCTGACAGGTTTTCATGAAGAGTGGAGTGGTTAAGAGCACGTGATTTGTCCTCAGACAGACGTAGTTTTGAATCTGGACGCTGCCACCTGCCAGCTGCAGAGCTGGGGCCAATCAGCCTACCTGTCAGTGCCCTCATGTCCCTTCTCTAAGGGCAACGCTGGAACCTCTCACCGTGGGAGCAGGAGTGTTTGAAGAAGCAACATGCATGTAACACTCCTAGCCCAGCATCTGGCGCATGGTGGCAGGTACCAACACACCGTGCACACGTGTGGGGTCCTCGTATAGGAGAAGCCTCAGGGCTGGGGAGAGCTCGGGTCCACCTGGATAGCTTTTATTCCTGGGGCCACTCTCTGAAGACCACTCATCTCATGAAGCCATTGTCTTCATCTCCTCTTGACTAATCTCCATCTTTTCCTCTGGTCCCGCTACCCAGTAGGTTAAGTCAAGAGGATCTTTAGGTCTGGAGTGTATAGTAGGCATCATTTTGGAGTGCTTCCCCAGCTCCCATTCTCTTGTCTCCTACCAGCTATGTGGCTCTTTCCCTCTGCCAAGCTCAGAATCAATTACTGATCACCTTGGGATTGGGTGGGTTTAGCCAATGATTGGTTTAGGGATGGGTATGTGACCTTGTCTGGACCAGTGAGAGTGATTCCATTACTCTTCTGGAGGTCCTAGAAGAAATTTTTTTTTTCCCCCTGTGGATAGGGTGGGGTGAAGAGATTAGGGCTGGGGTAGCTGCAGTCATTTTACTACTATGAGGCAAGAGCCTTACTCAAACCATGGAGGACAGAGCCAAGAGACAAAGAAAACCAGTCTCCTTGTGACAAGGTAAGAGCTGCTAGAGCTTTGTACACTGGGCTTCCAGTTAGTGGCATCTAACCATTAGCCAGCCAACTATTCCCTCTATTGTTCAAGCCACTAATAAAGTAATTTATTATAAAATGGGACACGGACACAATACATAGCTTAATGAGCACTGTAAGGCAAACACAGATGTGATCACCCAGGCCAGGAAGTCGCCTCAGAAGCCCGTAGAATCTAATCACACATTCTCTCCCCTAAATGTAACCACTCTCCCTAGCGTGATAGTAATCATCTCTTGTATTTCTTCGTAGTTTTAAAACAAATTGTCCACCTCTGGATACTACAGTTTATTATCATCCATACTTTTAAATTTGCTTTGTTATTTTAGTCTCTTTTGGTGTGTCGGTTGCCCTTCATTCCTTTCTTTTCCTTACAATTGTCATGAAACAAGCAAAGCCTTGCCATTTGGTCTGCAGCCTGCGTTGTGCTGGTGGCACTGTCCTGCACAGCTCAAGCTGCCCCTCGGTCCTGAGTATTTCCCGTAAATTGGACTGAAGTCAGGTTCCATGCCTCTGGCAGGACTGTAGGTGATGTGGTTATCGCCCATCAGGAGGCCCTGAGGTCTGGTTGTCTCTTTTTGGGATGTTAGTGACCAACTCTGAGAGGTTGGGGCAGGCAGTACATCATCTACAGGGAATATGAAAATGATAGTATCAGTGACTAAAATCTGTCTGCTCTTAATCATCACTGGGTACAACAATCCTACACATTGTCAGTGATAGCCCATCCCACTGGGGGGCCCTCTCCGCCAGTGCCCCTGTTGGGACCTCTGGGGTTCCACTATCAGGTATCTTGTTGCTTCCTTTTCTGTACCCCGCCCACCATCCCATGCTGATAGCATCCAGGAGTTGTGCCTCATGGCTGTGTGTCTTCATCTGCTTATGTGTGGGGCCTATAGGGGTCTTCCCTGCCTGTTTTAATGGGGGGATGGGGAGAGATTCAAGGACTATGGCACCACCACTGCTGTTTACCCAGAAACCCCTTTGTTCAAGGCAGTTGAGTTGGTCCCCGATGCCTGGAGCTGAAAGATGCCTAAAGTGAAGTAAAAGTGTCCAGTCTGATCATTGCACTATGCAGATGAGAAATGATGCCAAGGACACTGGGGCTGAACAGGGGCCCACAGGGTGCTCTTCCCCAGCTGGGATGTCTGAATCCTGATTGCTGTTTCTCCTACCACGATCCCTGGAAGTCAGAGGCAATGATCTAGTAAGCTCTGGGGAGGAAGCTGCCCAACCCCTAGGCACAAGCCATGTCTCCAGGCTTAGATAAGCCATCTCTCACCCTTTAAATTTCACAATTTGCTGACATCTTCCTAGAGCTGCTGACACATATTTTTATTGTTTCCATATGGTCTGAAATATGAGTTTTCTCTTGTGTGTGTGCATCTTCTAGAACAATTCCTCTTAATGTGTCGAGCACCAAAAATTAAAAATGGTCTAGAGGTTGTAGCACAGCTGAGAATCCTGGTTCCAAATAGTTCTACAGTCAAAAGAAGTGGTAAAGAGTTTGATTTAAGCAAAATGAAGGTATGAAATGCATGTTGCCTTTGGGGGTTAAGGAGAACAGGAGCATTCCCTTTTCAGAAGCATTTTCATCCCGGATTCTCCGGTGGAAAACTTTTCACACTGGATTCCCCGGAACATTGAGAACCCAGCAAGAAGTCAGAGGCTTCCTTGAGTAGAAGAGGAAGGGGATCTGTTACCTGTGGGGTGTCAGGCTGGGGTTAATTTAAATGAAGACAAGATGAACAGTCCCACTGTTCAAAGACAGAGCAAGGAAAAAAGAACCACTGCCTAACGTAAATGAAAAGATTTATAAATTCTCAGGAAAGCATATATTAAGTAATGGATCTCCCTTTCTGGTTATCTTATTTTAGGGATTTAAATATGTCTTTAATGTAACATCTATTGGCATTTAATCATAAGCAGCAATTGATGAGAGAATTGAAGAACGCTGGAAATTCCCAAAATTTCTGGAAAGTGTTTTTATGAACAAATTAAGCTTTTATCATTTGAAATAATTTTAAACTTATGGAAAAGTTGCAAGGATAATATGAGGACTTCCTGTGTATCTTTCACCCAGATTCCCCCAAAGTTCACATTTTCCCACATTTGCATTATCATTCTATGTATTTTAGTGTTTATTCTGGTCATTTGGGAGTAAGTAAGCAAGTATGTAAGATATGACATTTAACTCTTTTTATTGTTAGTTACTTCAGAGCATACAAGTACATTCTCTTACTTAACCCAGGACTAGTATTAAAATCAGGAAATTACAGTGGTGTAATATTGTTTCTAATCTAAAGACCTAATTTAGATTTTGTCAGTTGACCCAATAATGTCCTCTATGGCAAAAGGAAAAAAGAGTGGCTCACAATCTTATCAATGAATTTCAGTGTTTTAAAGTCAGAAGCAATTCCTCAGTTTTTGTGTTTACTTTTTTCTTTTCCTTTTTGAGTACAGGCCAGGTATCTGGCAGAACACCCTCGAATTTGGGGTTGTCTGATGTTACATTGTGGGCAAGGCTCCAAACGAAAGTTGTGTCCTCCAAGGTGCTTTGTACCGTATAGGCACACAATGTCCATCTGTCTCACGACTGGTGAAGTCAACGCTGATCCCCTGGTGAATATGGTGTCTGCCAGGCTTCCCCTATTTTTGCAGTTAATAAATCTCTTGTGAGAAGATACCTGAAGACTTTGTAAATATCCGTCTCTCATCAAGTTTCACCACTGATTTTAGAATCCACTGATGATCCTCCTCTGAATCAGTGACTCCTAGGAAATGTTCTGTTTTTTTCCCTATTGGCTCTATCTTCGAAATGTGCATGTAACCCATCCACTCTCACCCTCTTGTTGTTACCAGGTGGTCACATTCACCACCGTGTCCCTTGTGCAAGGCCTTCTGTGGAATCTCCCTGCTTCTACCCCCAGCTCCTCCAGACACCCCACCAGGGCAAAGTGGTCCTGTTAAAATGGAAGTCAGCTCGCATCGCTATCTTGTTCAAACCATCAAGGGGTCGCCAGTCTTCACATTGGCAACTCACAGTGAGCCCCCTCCTCATGGTGCCTCCTCCCTTCTCACGGTGCCACCCTACTAACAGTGATTCCCCCTTCCTCATGGTGACCTCCCCCTTCTCACGGTGACCCCTCCACGGTGGCTCCCCCTTTCTCACAGTGACACCCCCTCTTCACGGTGATCCCCCTTTCCCCACGGTGGCTCCCCCTCCTCCCAGTGCCCCCACCAGGGCTCCCCTCTGTCGTCCGGTGTCTCTCCATGACTTCTGTCTCCTGTTACGTCTCTGACATCATCTCTCCTCCTCTGTCCAGCTCACTTTCCACCTTGACCTTCTTGCAGGCCCTTGGCCACGACAGGCTTGCTTCTCTCTTAGAGTCCCTGTCTTCCCTCTGCCTGGAGCAGTTTTCCATCCTGATACCAAGACCGGCCACCTGGCTTCCTTGGAGACTCCCACCCCACACACACTTTTTCCTTTGTATTGTCATCACCTTCTAAGCTACTATAACATTGACTCATTAGGGCTCGATTTTACTTTCCGCCTCCCCTGCCAGAACGCAGCCCCGTGAGGCAAGACGCTGGTGCCTTTCTTGACCACTGATAGACCACATGCATCTAGAACAATGCCTGTCACATAGCAGTTGGTCAAAAATATTTGTGGAATAAATCAAAAAGGGGAAAACATTTGTATTATGAAAATGGTAACATATTCAGGTGTTCTTATAGATCTATTAGGTCTTTATTCCCCCTAAATTATTTCTCAAGTGTCTGCTTTTCTCACTCCACACCCTCTCCTTAGACAACCTCTTCCTCCCCCACGTTTTTAAACACAAACTTCAAACTGATGCCTCCTGTATTGGGTCTCTAGTTCAGAGCACCCTCTTGGTTACAAACTCCTATGTCCCATGTCTCATGTACATTGCTCTCTGCTCCATGTTACCCTCTGATTCTGCGTGTCTGATCCAAATCTTCATCATCCACTTGTTAAACCCACTCTTCCTCTGAACTTTTCCCCTGGGTGACGGACACAGACATTCTCTGAAGGCCAAGCACAGACCAGGAAGCCATCTGAATTCTCTTCTCTTCCCATAAGATGCTAGGTCCTTGGGATAATACTCCACACATGGCTGTGCTCCACCATCTCCTCACTGTCCCCTTGCCTCACTTATGGGCCCCAGCATCCCTCATCAGGAACACAGCAAGTCTAGGGTGAGCCTAAGCCTAGCGGAAAACAGAGACCACAACCAAAGTGGAAAATCTGAAGACATTTTAGTAAAGGGAGCATTTGCAGAATTATGGGCAATGGGTAAGAAAGCCACAAGAAATGTGCCCCTAATCTAGAAACAAAGGAAGCTGTCATCACCCCCAGGCCTGAAAGAGGTGAGGGGAGACACGGCCAGCGCTGAGGGTCTTACTCTTTGTCCAAGGATCTTACTCTTTGTCCAAGGATCCCACCAGGTCGAAGCAAACCCACAGAGGGGTCCAGAGAACAGAAGCATCCCAATCTCTCTCTCTTCCTGTCCTCTCACCTCCTGGAATGTTTACCGTTGTTTGAACCCAGTTGGAGCCAGGGGTCAGAACTGTGATGGTCAGCCTCCCAGGGGCACAGAGCAGGGGAGATGGGTGGCGTGGATGCAGAGGGGGAGGTAGAAGGTACTTCGGTGAAATATAATGCCCTTCCTTGCCCACTTCTCCATCCCACCATGTGGCCCCCAGGATGAGACTACATGGTCTTGCCACTGCTTGCCCTTGTAAAGGACGCTTCTCTTCCCGGGATGCCCTTGGCTCTTGGCCCTCCTGGAAAATCCCTACATTTCTGGTCTCAGTTTAGCAGCTGCTCTCTGAAGAAGCTTCTTTGATATCCTCTACTAATTAATCTCATCTCTCTGAAGCAGACAATTTACGCCGTTTTA
This sequence comes from Lipotes vexillifer, assembly GCF_000442215.2. Classification (NCBI taxonomy): domain Eukaryota; kingdom Metazoa; phylum Chordata; class Mammalia; order Artiodactyla; family Lipotidae; genus Lipotes; species Lipotes vexillifer. The sequence goes on from NW_006785617.1 coordinate 377,307, forward strand.
TATTTAAAACACATCTGTGGCAGGAGACCCTAACATGTCCCCAATTATTTCCACCTCCTGGTGTTCAGACGCTTTAGGAATCTCTTCCTTTTGGGTCTGGGTGAGACCTGTGACTTGCTTCCAACCGATAAAATGTGACAACAGTGACGGGGGTCCCTTCTGTGAGTAGATCACTCATAACTGTGGCTCATCTCTTGCTGGCAAACCCTCCTCATTGTCCCTTTGATGAAGCAGCTGCCATGCTGGGGAGACAACACGGCAAGGGATGAGGGTGGCCTCCAGCTAACAGCCAGTGAGGAGCTCCAGCCCTCCCGCAACAACACCACAAGACCCTTCCCCAGTTGAGGCTTCGGGTGGAAACCCAGCCCCAGCTGACACCTTGATTGAAGCCTGTGAGAGATCCTGAAGTACAGGGCACAGTTAAGCTGTGCCTGGACTTCTGACCCACAAACATTGAAAGATAATAAGCGCATCTTGCTTTAAGCTTATAAATTTATGGTAATTTGTTCTGTGGCAATTGATTATTAATCCAGTTCTTTTTCTGTACTAACAACAGCTGACCTTTACTGTGCACTGAGTGGCTGGCATTATGCTAAATTCCTTTAGTCTTCATGCCCCCATAACTTGTGGGTAGTGTTATTACCACATCAGAAATGAGCACAGCTGAAGATTAGGAGCTCCGTAATTGTCTCAGGACAAACAGTCAGTGAGGGTCAGAATCAGGGTTTGAGCTGAGACAGTCTGGCTCCAGGGTCCACATTCATGACCATTCCTTTCTGTGACCTTCCTCTGCCGATCCATCTCCTCTCCTTGCCTTGCTCTTGCCTCCTAAGGTGTGGGATCCTTGGTGACAAGGCTTGTGGGCTTTTATCACTTATCTACTGTGCCAGGCACCGTATCTGGCACACTTTAGGTCCTTGATAAATATTTCCTGAATAGATGTAGTCGTGTTCTGTAAAAACATTTTTCTCCATGAGAATGTACTAAAGCTGAGTTCATCTCAAGGACATCTCAAATATATATTTTATAAATACATATATTTTTTTTTAAATAAACATTTTTGTTATAGGAAGATCCCTCCTCTGGTTGTTGCTGCTTCAGCAATATTAGCATGCTTAGTTTATGCTGATTACATCATAGAGAATGCTAATATTCTGAGACTTTTCTTTTATGTTAACAGCATTTGTATACAGAGCCGCACCTTAAAGTCAGGGGGAAATGGACCTTTCTATGTGAATAGTACTCTATTCTCTTGGAAATGCTTTCGGCTTACAGAAAATGTCACATACTAGAAGATTTAACTGTCAAAATCATGATTTCCTTTTTTCCTAGGCCTTCTCAGAGCATATGTCTGGAGAATTGCTAAGGAAGCCTGGAATCTTGCTATTTTTTCCCACGAGTAGAAGGAAGTACAGAGGGAGTGTAGCAGATGTGGTTGGTACCCATGCATGTCCTCCCATCCTCATCCTCCTACACTGTGCAGACCGGATGCTAAGAATGCCAACTGCAGGTACTTGAGAGCCTTGGCCAGTGGGCCACTTCTAGTTGTCTAAGCCTGCTCTCCTTCCATGGAGGAGCCAGAAATGCTGGGGAGTTAGTATCCCTCAGGAGAAGCCCTCAGTTAGTGACTGAGAAGTTGGTGGCCAAACACCCCACCTTCCTTGTTTCCTGGATAGGACAACTCTGGGATGTGTCCTACCTGCTCTCTCACATGGCCCTGGGGACTGAGCTCCAGCAGCTCTCTGAAGTGAACTGCTCATTAAGACACCTTTTGTTGACTTCCTCCCCTCCCCTGGTTCAATTTCCTACTCCCCGACTGCTGTTTCCTGGAGTCACCCCTTAACTTCTGGAGGAACCACTTAAAGACGGTGAACAAACACTCTAGTTAGTGCTACGGCCCCAGCCAGTGTTTTATTAGGCAGAGAGATAAGCAGGTAGAGAGAGGCACTCTCCATTCCTAATTCTTATCACAACTGTGTGAGGAGCTGCAGTAGGGAGAGAGCTGTGAAGCATTTACTGAGCAGAAGACAAAGCTCTCAGGCAGTCTGACTAGGATATGCCTGGCTTTTTCTGGGTGAGCTAATAAACTGGATCTCTTACAAAGTTCCATATAAGAGTGAAGAGAGAGATAAAACCTCTGAAAGAGCTGTCTTCCAGAAATAAGAATGTAAATGCTAAAACAGACCCACTGTAACATTGTAACACTGAAATAGATTTCTGTTGACATCCTTTGAGATATTACTAAAAGCAGCAAGGTTTCTGAGAAACAGAAATCATTGGAAATTTTAAAGTACTCAGGAGTACTGAGAACACTATGCTTGCTGAGAAGTCTGTCTAGCTCAACAAAAAACTTATTCAAGGTCTAAGAGAAATACCTCCATCAATTATGTATCTGAACCAGACAACTCCTACACACTGGCCTCGATAAAAGTAAGTGTTCTTGAGAATCTCGATTATTTTGTCCTTTGGGATGTCAGAATCTTGACTGTTGTAGTGAAGCAGAATTCTCTCCATGTTAGAAATCTTTGTGCTGCAATATTTGGAAAGAGTTTCTTCAGCTTAAAATTTTATGTAGGCCTCAAGTATACCTGATAAGAGTAATTGAACAACTTATGAAATGTAGATTTTACATTTTTAAGAAATAATTATCTCAGATTGACATTAGCAGGATAGCAGATCAAAAAGCTCCAGGTCCTTGTAGGTTTTGTGACAACTCTCCATTGTCAGATGATGGTTATAATTTTTTAGCAATAAATTATTTTTAAATTAAGGCACGTACATTGTTTTTTAGACATAATGCTATTGCACACTTAACAGATTACAGTGTAGTGTAAACAAAACTTTTATATGCACTGGGAAACCAAAAAATTCCTGTGACTCCCTTTATATTGATATTCACTTTATTGCAGTGGTCTGGAATTGAACCTGCAATTTCTCCAAGTCTGCCTAAAGAGAAGTTGAGCAACACTCTAAGTCAATTGGACCTAACAGACATAAAGAACAGTCCCCCCAAAAAACATCAAAATACACATTTTCCTCAAGTGCACATGGAACATTCTACAATATAGACCATATCTTAGGCCACAAAACAAGTCTCAATAAACTTAAAAAGACTGAAATCATATACCATATCTTTTCTGATCACAGTAGAATGGACCTAGAAAACAGAAAAATCCACAAATATGTGAAAATTAAATACCACAATCTTAAAAGACCAAGGGTTCAAAAGGCAGTTCACTAGAGAAATTAAAAATATATTGAGACAAATGCAAATGAAAACACAACATACCAAAACTTATAGAATACAGTGAAAGCAGTCCTAAGAGGAAATGTTATAACTGCAAATGCTTACATTAAAAAAGAAGAAATGTCTCAAATAAACAACCAAATTTTATACCCTAAGAAACTAGAAAAGGAAGAGCAAAACTAAACCCAAAGATAGCAAAAGGAACCCATAATAACTATTAAAGCAGAGATAAACAAAATAGAGACTGGAAAATCAATTCAGAAAATCAATGAAGCCAGGAATTGATTCTCTGAAAAATATCAAAAAAGTTGACAAATCTTTAGCTAGCCTGAGGGGAAATAAAAGAGAAAAGAATCAGAAATGAAAAAGGAGACATTACAACAGATTTTACAGAAACAAAAAGAAGTATAAGAGAACACTATGAACAATAGTCCGCTACAAAATTGGATAACCCAGTTGAAATGGATACATTTCCAGAATCACACACCTTTCACAACTGAGTCAGGATCCAGCTAAAGTCAAGGAAGGGGAAATAATGAAATAGTAAGAAATCAAAGTGAGCAGAAAATGTAAAAGAAAGCAGAGGTATAAAACCCCCACTGTTGATGGTGGAAATTAATTTGGATGGATTTTAACTCACCCTGTTAAAATATATAGTCCTCAGATTGGATTTAAAGAACTTAATTCTAATGCTTCACTACTTATAAGATAAATGTTTTGCTATTTATAATAGAAAATAAAATGATAGTAATAAAAATGACCCATAGATAAACATCCATTGGGTTCTTACTACATGTCAGGCACTTTCAAACCCTTTAACATATGCTGTATCTCAACAAGGAGACAGAGAGATAGTTAGATAAGTAACTGGCCAGGGTGGAGCCAGGGAATCGAATGAGGGGACTTTGGAGGCCACACTCATAAATGTTATACTATTTTTAAAAGAAAAAGATTGGAAATTTAATAAAGAAAATAAAATGATGGAACAAGAATGTACTATACTACAAAAAGAAAACAGCAACATCAATACTGAAACCTCATGAGGCATCACTTAAAGTCAAAGGTAAAATCTACCAAGAAAATGGAATGTTCATGAATGTTTAGGTATACGTATGTGCAAGAGTGTCAGTGAACATCTGTGGCAATGACTGTTAGAAATATAAGGAGAATCTCATAAAAACACAATCAAGGCACGGTGTTTAACAAACTCCTTTCAGATGGACTCAGGCTGGAATTTTGTTACCTGCTTTCCTGGTCTGAAGGTCATGGGACTTCCCAGTCTCCTGTGAGCCAATTCCTTATACTATATTATATATAAATCATATTATATCTCCTATTGTTTACTGGAGAATAACCAGAGAAACAAAAGCAATAAATAGAAACCAGAAAAACAGAACCTTAACACAGGTGGAAACTAAAATAACACTTCCCCCATCCCCTTCTGCTACTACCAATCTAATCATCTGAAATCAAAAGTAATAATTATTAATTCAAAAATAGTCCTTAGATCAAACTGGAAAAAAAAAAGAAAAACACAACTAAAATTATGGACTTCTTAGAAGTCCAGGACAAGGAGGACACTGTATATTGGTCCAAAATTATAGCAGAAGAAAACCCATTGGTCGTAAATGTTTTAATTAACAAGTAAAACTATTTGGAAATATATTCACTAGAAGTTACTCAAGGATTAAAGAACCAAAGGAAGTTAGAGAAAAGCATTTACAAACACCAAAGTAGTCACTAACAAATTTAAAATCAAACAAAAATGCCCAGATAAGCAATCTATAGAACTGATAAATAAAACCAAGTGTTGTTTCCAGGAAAAGACCAATAAGTAAATCAATCTCATGCACATCTCTTCAAGAAAAACACAAAGAGCCACAACCTGCAACGCTGTGAAAGAGAACAGAAATGTTCAGACAGATGTAAAGCTTTTTCTTTAAGAGCATATTCTGCGTAAATTTCGTCTAAAACATTAAAAAATATAGATGCATTTGATGATTTTTCCATAAATTACCAACATTTGCCAAGAAGAGGTGAAACAGTTAGTAGACCAGCCACCATAATAGAAACTAGAAAGTCTGTCAAATCCATCTTTTCAAAAGGCTTCATGCCCTGATGGTTTTATAGAAAAGTTTTACCTAAATTTAAGGCATAGATACTCTTTTAATATAATAAACTGCCTCAGAACAATGCATATTAAGAGAATACAAATGAACAGGTAGTGAAATCTGAACAAGCTAATCCAAAAAAAAAAAAAAAAAAGGAAGGAAAAAGGAAATTTCACAAA
>NW_006785617.1:383269-395875 GCF_000442215.2 Lipotes vexillifer
AAAAAAAAAAAAAAAAAAGGAAGGTACAAGGCAATTTCACAGATAATAGAAAAGCAAAGATAATAAATCAAATTCTAGTACGTCTAACACTATAATAAAAGAAAAATACTCTTATCAAATAGCATTTCTTTCAGGAAAGAGAGGGAGAGTCAACATTTTTGAATCCATTACTGTCTCAGAAGCCAGAGAGAAACACCCTCAGCCTGATAGTGGATATTGATCAGAGGCCACAGTCACACCATAATCACCAGCAAAGTTATGGGATGTTCCCAGCACCGCCAGGGCAGAGGCCATGGTCTCCACAAGCCCATACTTGTTCAACGCGATATGTCTCGCTTGAGCTATACATAGTCTGTATTACAAATATACATAAATACAAGAAACACACATTTTCAGGAAGTAAATATGGAGGAAAATGAAATTAGTACTTGTATAGTTTAGAGGTTTGAGCTATTATTTTGTAAGTAGTAATTTTTAGTTTGTGATTATGTAAGCTTTTTTTATTACATTATTAAATTCCATCAGTGGCCTCCACCATGGGGTGGCCACCTTAGCACACCTAAGCATTCCACCTCACGTGAAGACTCACGGGTGTGGCTAGTTTTGGAGTATCTGTGGGTCTCAGACTAGGATAGTGTGTTCCCTGTTAATGACTGGAAGACAATTTTTGAACGAACAGAACATTTGAAAGTTTCGTGACTTCAGGGACCAAAGCCTCTTAGTGCCTCTGATTTCATCAGAGTTTAGACAAAGTAGACATTTCTTAGTTTATAAGCATGCACATTCCTTTGTGGTCTATTTTTCAGCTTGATTTTGTTATAAATGTAAAGCAAAACTGTCATCACTTTGGGCGCCTGAGGATTCTTTCTATCCTCTGCTGATATGGTTCTGCTTCTCCTGGAGGCTCCTTGACGCTGTCTCCTGAGCTGACATCACTCAGATAGAGGGCAGAGAGCAGGAGGATGGTGTGTGTGTGTGTGAGACTAGCTGTGTGAGGCACTGGAAGTTTGGGACTGAACAGTAACCGCAGAGGATCAAAGTGTTCTGGGAATTAATTTTCCTAAGTAAACAAGGATTCCAGAAACACATCTTGTCCCCAATTCCCTGGTGACTCTCTGTCCTTTCCACAACCATCCTGCGCATATAGGCACTCAAAAAATATTTATTGACTAGGTCTTAGAGTATTTGATGGTATTGAACCAATTTGAATTTCTTGGTTCTGATACTTGCACTATGGTTATGTAAGATTGCTGGTGAGAGGGAAGGCTGGGGAAATTGTTCAGGGATACTCCATACTATTTTTGCATCTTTCCTGTAAATCTAATTTTATCTAAAGCAACCAGTTTAAAAAAAAAACTGGGTAGAGGAGGTATTATTTAAGTGGATCTTTAAAGAACAGAGTTTTAAACAGAGCAGTGAGGGAAGAAGAGACCGGGAAGAGAAATGAAACAGCAGGTTTTCAAAAAGGCCAGAATAGCTGGCTGCTCAGCTGGGATGGGAGAAAGATCTTTAATGCAAAGTGCCTCTGAGTCCATAAGACTTGTAGATGAGAGCGAGGCCAAAAGTTCCTGAACAGAGCAGCCACACGACTAACAATATCATTCAGAAACAAAAGGATCACGGGGAGCGAGTAGACTAAAGAGGGGCAAAAGTGGACTCAGGAAGACCACGCAGTTGGCTGCTCAGGTATTTAGGGGAGAAAAATTAATGTCCCTCACCCAGGATGGTGTTGGAGGCGAGGCAAATCTGAGAGCCCCTTTTTAAGGGTGTGGTGGATGGGCCCAGGGGCCTTTCTTGACCCAAAAATGCCCGTCCTACTCAAGGACAGTATCTTCTCATTATTGGTGCTTTATTGCTGATAAGAAGGGGAAAGAGCCTTGCCAATGGAAGATTTTGAGTCAGTTGAGGAGTCTAGCATTCACCTTCCTGTTTTCCCTTATTGGGTAGACAACCTGGAGCAAGGGGGGAAGTCCTCAGGCCACTGAAAGGGGCCTCTTGGCTATTAATTTGCTCCTTGCCAAGCTTTGTATTAGTTAAGCGTGAATGAATCAGATTCATATGGAGATGGTTTCTTTCAGTTTGACATGTGGATTTAATGCGAAATGGACTTTACACAATACGTTTGGGGTTTTGCTTAACTGAACATATTTTGGAAACAGTTGGAAATTAAGGAAGTGCCCTGAGGCTCTTCAGTCCTGTTTGTTTTGCTATCTCAATATTTGGAACATGCCCATCTCCTTAAGGTCTAGAGTTTTCCAGACTTCAGGGTGGAATGCAGCATTGCATTCCCAGAGGGCATCGGTGAACTATCCAAATGTCTAGCAAGGGAGGGCTCCTGGAGACCACCCCTGATGGTCTGCTCCCATGGTGCTGAAACCAGGGTCTGGGTCAGATTTCTTGGTCTGATACACTCCTCCTGCAGTTGCCTTCTGATCCACAGGAAAGGCAGACAAAGATGAGAGCAAGGCATCTTCAAAACTCTGGAAGTTAAGTTATCAAACCAACACGAAAGTTCAAAGGCACCTTAAAGGCGGTGATTTCTAAGCTACAGAATTAGGCAGAACTAGTGAGCCTTGTCTCTGGCCAAGGATGCTGCCATTTTTGGAGACTTTCAAAGCTGAGAATTGCACTCAGCTCTGAGCACAGGCCGGTAGGCCATGTGAGGACAGACCAGCCTGTGGGCCTTTGGGGCTACCAGAAGCTGGCTATTCTCTGATGACAGCCTCCACCTTCCATCCAGACCAAAACATCAAGAGGAAGGAGCAGTTTCAGCAGAGGGAGGAAGGTGGCCATGGGAGGTGACTTTGATTGAGACTCATATACACTTGACTACTACCTGGGGAAAAAGAAAAATTAATAATAAATAAAACACTAACCACTAGAAATCCTACCCTTCTTTGCTGGGAGAAAGAGACAAATGCAAAGGAAAGAGAGTTAGCAGACAAGAAGGGGGCAGTGAGGAGTGTCGTGTGGCTCTTACGTTGGGTCAAAGTGGATGGGGGTTTGAGCCCCTCCTCCATGTGCCCCATGTCCAGGTAGGTGAACTCGCCGACCTTGGATACCCGACCCATAACATGGGGGTCATGGAAGGTGTGCCTGACAGGGTCACACAGCAAAGGAATGTGTGTAAAGGACTTGGCATGTGGCCAAACACAGATTTTTTTTTTTTTAATGGGGGCAGAAATAGCAGCTTTTGAGGAAAATTTTACCACCTCTGAAGCTAAGGAGAGGTAGGACCAAGATGGACAGACCCACAGAGGATGAGGAATTCTGCCCCGTTCTCTCCCAGGGGTAACAAAATGTGCCTGCATTTTGGAAACAGAGACTTTGGGGACAAAATTCCCCCTCTGTCCTCATGTGCAGACTTAAGGGAATCATATCGCTTCTCTGAACCCCACTGCTGGCAGCTTTCATGCTGGGGCTGCAGTCAGCTCAAGGCTCTGCTGAGAGTCCCTTGGGCTCTCTGTCAAAGATCTGGGTGCTGGAACCACACATGTAAACCTTGCAGCTTCCTGGAGATTTCTGCTACCAGTTCTTTGTTGAATCATCCTCATCTTCATGATTCCACACTTTTCAATGGCATCATCTCTTCTCAGATAGTTTTCTCTACTGAATTTCCATCTGAACAGGGCACAAGAGCCCACCCAGACCAAATGAAGCAGAACCACTCGGGTGGGGCCCAGTGATTTGTGTTTGAACAAACTCACCTGGGCTGAGGGTAATTCAGGCTTCAGAACCATGACCCTACCTCCTTAATTAATTGAGAAATTGTATCCACTTAATCAGTCATGACATCATAAGGATGAGCTGGTCTCATGCTACTTCTGGTTTTTGTTGATTTAGTTTAGAAGTTTCTAGATTTATGTTTTATGTTATTTTCCTTTGTTATTTACTGCATAAAATACAGTTGCATTATCACTGTGGGTGAGACCATGTATTAATATTTGGTATCCTTTATGTGTTAGTTTATCTCTTTTTGCTTTAAGTTTATCTTTGTCTGATATTATTAGCTTTCTCTTTGTTAACATTTGCTTGGTCACTCTTTGTCTAATCTGATTTCACTAGTTTCTTTTTTATTTACATTTTATTTACATTTATTCTACATTTATTAGTGTCATGTCATCCAAATGTACTAATCAAACGTGCCATTTTATGTTTTACATGTAATAGCTTTACTTCTGAGATTTTTATTTGTTTTCAATATACTCTTTATTTCCATCATTTGCTCTAAAAATTGCCTTTCCTTTCTTTGCTTTGTTTTCCCCTTTCTTTTCCTTTCTCTCTCTTTCTCTTTCTTTCTCTCTTTTCTTTTCTTTTTGATATTTGAGGTATACGTGTGTTTGCCTTCCAGTAACTTGGAGGAATTATAGTACATTTTTAGTTGTCTTTATTATTCATATGTCACACCTATGAATAATAAGTACACTTATGTCTTAATTTAAGAAGTATAGATAGTATCTATAGACTCCATCTTCCTATTTTTGCCACCTATAATATTGTTTTATTGTGTGTGTGTTTATGTTTGTTTGTATGTGTGTGTGGTTCTTTTTACTATAGCAGTATACTTAAAAACTTTTTTTCCTTTTAAATAAGGAATGCTTTATGAATTTGTGTGTCATCCTTGTTCAGGGACCATGCTATTCTCTGTATTGTTCCAGTTTTATTATATATGCTGCCAAAGCAAGCACACTTAGAACTTTGCTAAGTTTAGAGAGTGTAAGGAAAGATCCTTTCTTATCTTTCTTCTTCGGTGATGCAAGGGAGCATTCCCTGGTCCACAGCGATGATCAGTCTTCACCGCCCCTAACACTGACGTCTGACTGGCCCCAGCTTGGTCTCGGTTGTGAAGTGTCAACACACAGCTTCCCTCCAGAGAGAGAACAACTTGATAAAATGGAAAAATACCTCCATCAGCCAAGTAAATTGCACGTGTTAATCTTATACTTTTTTTTATCAGCTTAATCTCTTCTTTGGCATCCATGGTAAGGAAACGGTTTTTATTGCCATAAGATGAATGGGGGGGGGTGGGGTGGGAATTAGAGTCTCTTGCATTGAAGCTAATGAAGTCCTTAGAGAAACGGGGGATTCACGATTTTGCACCGACTGAGAAAATGCTATTATGGCTAGACGCATTTCACTGGTTTCGGCTAAGAAATGTCACTGTGCTGTTTTCAAGGTTTATTACAAGGTCCTGGATAGAGAATGCATCTTAAAACAACCCAGCAGTGAATACTTCCTTATATAGTCGTCTAAAACTTATAGACTTTTTTCCATCTTAAAAGTTTAAATGTAATTCAGTGTAACTTCTCGCAGTCAAAATCATCACTTCCCCCAATTTTCTCACTACTCCATCCCCAGCCTGCAGCTCACAGTTAATTGGTAGAATTCCCCCCTCTTTTGGCTGCTGTATCCACTTCTCCTGGTCCTCTGTGGCTGAAAATGGAGGCCCCGACTTGGGTGTTTGGAGAGACCGAGGAGCTGCTACGCCCTAATGGAGGCAGCTAACAAATCAAACCCAATAGTAACAGGGGAATCTCTGTTCAGCTGGTGCCCTGAGGTTAGGGGCCCTGCTGCTACCACCTTCATAAGGACCCCTGCATCCCTGAATTTTTGAATGGAAAAGAGGGAAATATTTACAAATGAAGCAACTAACAAAAGATTAATATCCAAAATTTACAAGCAGCACATGCAGCTCAATATTAAAAAAACAAACCCAATCCAAAAATGGACAGAAGACCTAAATAGACATTCCTCCAGAGAAGATATACAGATTGCCAACAAACACATGAAAGGATGCTCCACATCACTAATCATTAGAGAAATGCAAATCAAAACCACAATGAGGTATCACCTCACACCAGTCAGAATGGCCATCATCAAAAAATCTACAAACAATAAATGCTGGAGAGGGTGTGGAGAAAAGGGGACCCTCTTGCACTGTCAGTGGGAATGTAAATTGATACAGCCACTATGGAGAACAGTATGGGGATTCCTCAAAAAACTAAAAATAGAACTACCATACGACCCAGCAATCCCACTACTGGGCATATACCCTGAGAAAACCATAATTCAAAAAGAGTCATGAACCACAATGTACATTGCAGCTCTATTTACAATAGCCAGGACATGGAAGCAACCTAAGTGTCCATTGACAGATGAATGCATAAAGAAGATGTGGCACATATATACAATGGAATATTACTCAGCCATAAAAAGAAACGAAATTGAGTTATTTGTAGTGACTTGGATGGACCTAAAGTCTGTCATACAGAGTGAAATAAGTCAGAAAGAGAAAAAAAAATACTGTATGCTAACACATACATATCGAATCTAAAAAAAAAAAAGGGTTCGGATGAACCTAGGGGCAGGACAGGAATAAAGATGCAGACGTAGAGAATGGACTTGAGGACACGGGGAGGGGGAAGGGTAAGCTGGGACGAAATGAAAGAGTTGCGGGGACTTATAAATACTACCAAATGTCAAATAGATAACTAGTGGCAAGCAGCCGTATAGCACAGGGATATCAGCTCAGTGCTTTGTGACCACCTAGAGGGGTGGGATAGGGAGGGTGGGAGGGAGACGCAAGAGGGAGGGGATATGGAGATGTATGTATGCATATGACTGATTCACTTTGTTATAAAGCAGAAACTATCGCACCATTGTAAAGGAATTATACTCCAATACAGACGTTAAAAAATGAGCGGAGGCTTTGCTTCTCTCACGAGTTCTGGGCTCCATGTCTATGTTGCACTGGTCGTCAAGGCAACAACTTTGGGGAATGCAGGGGCTGCTCTGAGGGTGGGGGAAGCTCTCTCAAGGTGCTGAGATGAAGAGCTGGTGCAGATGGATCTTTACTGACAGATTCCATTTCATTCCAACCTGCCCCAGTCTCTATGAGCAGCCACACCTCAGACCCCCGGTATGACCTGGAGGCTGGGCGGCCGGTGATGGCATGGAGCACCCCCTTAGGAAGAGAAGAGATGGAGGGCAATCCTCTTATCTAGATTCTCTGTCTGTGCCAGTTGGGTGGCCTTGACTATGAGTGGGGCCATTCCAAAAAAGCATCCATAGGGAAAGCTAGAGTTGTGTTAGTAACAGCTGATGAAAAAACTCTGCTCTCTTCACTAATTTTTGTAGATTATAGAATATTTACTATCTTTCTTTGAAAGAAATACTGTAAAATCAACTTTTTTGTTCTGTTTCTTCTTTCCAGTGGTCAAGGTCTTTATTTTAACAAGTACACCTGAGTGCACGTCCTTCCCCCACCCCTCCTGCAGCAGGCGTTGCTGGTGTCCTGCTCATATCCTCTCAGTACTCATTTCTACACCCAAAGACTCTCTGCACTTGTTCTGACTATGGCACACACTCACTTTGCCTATCTCAGAGGCCAGAAGTGCCAGAGAATCAACACGCCACCTAACAACAGCCTTTACCTGTGATGAATGGGTTTTGGTGGATACCTCAACTTCCTAGGCTCTCAGGTGGACTGACTCTGTGGCATGTCCGCCAGGGGTTCCAAACAGGATGAAACTCCACTTGCTTTCAGCACTAACTTATTGATGAAGAATTCTTCCTGGGAAACTCACATTTATAAGATACCCCAGCTGGGAAGCAGTGACTTATCCAAGGCAGAAAGACCTTTCAGGAGGCTAGGGGTAGACATAGGTAGACTTATCAACTCATTCTGAGGAAAAAGTTGGCTGCCACAGCTAAATGAGGATGCAATGAATCGATCATGGGTGTAGTGAGTTCTCTGACTGCAGCAGCATTTAAATAAAGAATGAAAAGTTATGAGGCTGGAGTTTTGAAAAGGGGACTCAAACAGCAGCTGGGTAGTTGTAGCTTTAAGAACTTTTCCAAGAGTGAAATTCTCTAGGTAGTGTGCTTGGTGATGCATAAGGTAATCACCAACTCCACCTCTTTGTTTTCTCTGTTCTGTATTTACAAGTGTGAATGATGACCTTGAGTAGATACAGTCATGTCCCTGTGAAGCACTGGGACACACCTAGGGTCAACATATGTTTCTCTACTCCTCCAAATTCAAACACTTTGGGCTCAGATCACTTGCAAGATTGTCATTAAAGTCTCTGTTTCTCTTTGATGAACATCGTCTTCACGCCTAGAATATAAACAGGGACCGTGCCATGTCTTCACCGATGTCACTGTCATCACCTTGCACTGTGACTGGCCCATTGCATGTGTTGGTAGCTGTTTATGGGATGAAGGACAGTGAGCCTTGTGTTTGGCTCTGAGGATACAAAGATGAACAGGCAACATCCCTTTTTCCTTCAAGAGCTCACATCAACAGATGATTCCTACACAACATCAAAGAAGATAGAGAGCAGGGAGGTGGTTACACAAGGGTGAAGGGCACGTCAGGGAAGACTTTCTAGTGAAGCTGATGATGGAGATGGCTTAATGTAGTGAGTCTCCATCCTCAGTGTGCCTGAGAATCCCCTGGGGACGCTGTGAAAATGCTGATTCTGAGTCAATGGTCTGGAGTAGAGCTTGAGATTCTGTATTTCTAACAAGCTCCCAGGTGACATGACGCATCTGGTCAGCAGACCACTCTTCAAGTAACAAGGCCTTAGAAGGTTATGAGGTTTTCCCCAAAGGAGGGGGATTCCAGAAAGAGCAAAGAGCATAGAGACATGGAGATACAGACAGGAAGTGTTAGAAGATTGTTGAACAGTTTGGTAAGGATGGAACTTAAGTTGTATTGAGAAAACAGCAAAAGACAAAGTGTATGAAGAGGACCATGGGCCATAGGTCATAGCTGTGGAATTTCATTGTTAACCTTATTCTTATAGGCAATAGTGAGACACCATATGTTTCTAAGAGCAAAGTGGCTTGATTGGCTTGCGATTTAGATGGACCACCGGGTGTCTGTGCAGTGAAGCATGAGTTGGGTGGAAAAACTCAAGATCTTTGAATTATGATCCAATATAGCAATACAAATGAAAGGCAGTGAGGGGTTTACCACGGCAAGTGTTGTGGTGATGGAGAAGTAGGGATAGATTCACACAATGTTTGGGAAATAGAATCAACAGTATTGATACAGAATCTGGGAGAAAGTATGGATAGACTACAGTCGGCCCTCCACATCTTCAGGTTCCACAACGGCAGAGTCAACCAGTGGTGGATCAAAAATATTTGAAAAAATTCCAGGGAGTTTCAAAAAGCAAAACTTGAATTCACCACGCACTGGCAACTATTTATGTAGCATTACATAGTATTATGTATTATAAGTAATCTAGAGAAGATTTAAAGTATTTAAAGTATATGGAAGAATATGCATAGGTTGTATGCAAATTCTGTGCTATTTTATGTAAGAGAGGTATCATAAAATATCATAAAATATCAGAATTTGGTATCCACAGAAGGTCCTGGACCCCCTCCCCTGTTGACACTGAGGGACAACTGTAGTAAACAAAAATATCATTCAGATTTCTTGCCTGGGAGCTTGAGTGGATGAATTGCAGCATTGACCAAGATAGAGAATCCTGGAGAGGAGCAGCGGGCTTACAGGAAGACAGGGAATTCCGTTACTGATTTTGAGGATCATGAGGAACACCCAGACTTGTGTACACACGTGCACACACACACACACACGCACACACATGTATAAGCATGTTGGCCAAGGGGGCGCCAGATGCTGCCTTAACCAAATGGTCAAGGTCGACAGCAATGGTGATGAGTCATGCTGACATTGTGTACCCACTAATAAGATGTGATGAGGACACTGCACCTCTGTAATATTCTTCCTCAGAACCCATACTCCCAGTCTGACGGTGAGCAAAACATTAGAAAACCCAAGTCAAGTTAGAGTCTGTAAAATAACTACCCGATACTACTCAAAATCATCAAGGTCATAAAAAAAAAGGAAAAACTGAGAAACAGTCAACACTCAGGAGACTAAACCCAATGGGAGATCTTAGCTTGAATCCTGGTGTTTAAAGAGAACATTAGTGGAAAAACTGGTGAATTCACACAAAGAATTTAGTCAATAGTAATATACAAATGTTAATTTCTTAGTTCTGAATACTGTACTGTGGAAATTTAAGATGTAACTGTTAGGGAAAGCAGGGTGGAGGTATACCAGAAGTCTCTGTACTGTGTAATTTTTTCTGTAAATCTAAAATTATTCCAAATTTTAAAAAATTGTTAATTACTAAGTGTGGAATCTCAGAATTAGATAGCTTGTAATGTTTTCCATATTCCTTTGATTCTTAAAGCAATTATTATAGAATCAGCCTAAAATGTAGCTTTTTTTTTTTTGAATTGTTATTTACTGTATGTTTCTTAGTGGTTAAGTGATTATTAAAATTTTTATTCCAAAGAATACCGTACACTTTTTTGCACAAGTATATACTTAATAATAGAAAAGTTAGAAGAACTTACCAAAACCAGTTAACTGGTTTCATACTGAAATTTGTTTCTTATAACTTCCAAAGATTTCTTATTTAAAATTATGGCCTTTGTTGTTAATAAATGGATAGCACTTTAGTATCTTCCCTCAAAAAAGTGTCTGCAAAACTCTATCATAACACAGATTGCACTGTATTGTAAAATTTTAAATAAATCTCTCTTTCCCCTGCCAGTGAATGAGTTCCTTGAGGACAGAGAGAGATTGTATTCATATTTATCCCCTACCCGGTTCCCAGACTGAGACAATGTTGGGCACCGACAGTAACTTTGAATAAATAAATCCTGCCAAGCATATTATTCTTTATTCGTGCCCTCAAGAGGGCAGTTACTTAGACAATAGAAAGACATTTGCATCACGCAGAGC
The DNA here is from genome assembly GCF_000442215.2 of Lipotes vexillifer. NCBI lineage: Eukaryota > Metazoa > Chordata > Mammalia > Artiodactyla > Lipotidae > Lipotes > Lipotes vexillifer. The sequence goes on from NW_006785617.1 coordinate 394,062, forward strand.
TGAGCTCACCCGAAGGTCAGACAGATAATGGCTGCAAAAGTGAATTAAAGACCATTTTTGGAAATTAACTTTTCAAACTGTGTGCTGTAAAGTCACAATCCAGGTCAGGCAAATGTCAGGAATCAGTGTGACCTTACCAGGACGTCAGTGGGAGGAGACCTAGAAAAGGGTGAAGGTCAACTAACTCATATTTCTCTGCGGCGGGAGCTGTTTTTGCAACTAGTCCCTGCTGACTTAATAAATGGGAAAGAAACTGCCTGACACTGGTCGTTCTGCAGACACATCCCACTTTGGCTCTGCCTTCCTCACCCCACCCTGGTATTACCTGCGTGGGTCATGTTGTTTCTATGGTGATTTTAATTAAATTAGTGGTGACCATTGTAACATGTTACCACAGCAATTGTTGGTGGTGCCAGTGTTTACAGGAAATGAGCCATTGCGTTTATCTCTAATAGATTCAAGCAGGAAAGAGAGTAAAACATGTATTTATGGAATTGTTCTTGGGAGTTTGTGAGACAATGAGGGTTGTTTGGAGCCGTGACAGGAAAGTCAGTGAGAGAATGACAGGTACAAGCATGCTGGTTAGTGAGCCGTGGGCACCTCTGCAGACTTCATCACTCAACTTAATCATCCTTCTGGGCAGGAGTCAGAGGTCTAGCATGTGAGGACCAAACTGAAACAGGAAGCAAAGCAGAGGACCACAAAGGTGAGGTCAAGAGGCCAGAAAGGCAATGAGTATTTTGGTTCTGCCCAGAAGACCTACAGACAGGAGACTCCTTGGGTCCAGGAGGCACCCCCTCCCCTTCAAGCATGGGCCCCTCTCCTCTCTGGTTTCCCCTGATACCCTGGCTCCCCATTCTCAGTCTCTGCAAAGATTTCTCTTCCCCCGCTTCCTTAAGTCACCCGAACTTAGCACAGTGTCTGGCACCAATGATAACTTTGAATAAATAACTACTGCTAAGTGTATTACGCTGTATTCTTGTACCTTAGACAGGTGTGTCATCACAAGGGTCACTGCTGGGGAAAGGTGGGCCAGTTCCCACTGGAGGCTCAGAAAGAAGCATAGAGCACCTCTCCGAGCGGTGAGGAGCTGAGGTGCTTTCCGCATCTCCTCGAAGCACTGCTCACTTGTTCCTGGTGCTACCCGCCTGCCCTGCACGGGGGTGTAGCTCCTTCTCACCCAGAGTCGCCCAGGGCAAAGTCTCTGGGGCACAGGGTAGGAAACTGCCCGCACGGGGACGGGGACGGTGGCACATGAGTGGGTCCACTGCCACAGTATTAACACCGCATATTCGGGTTGCCTCTTAGCTGTCCACCTCTAGGACTTAGGACAGCCTCCCTTTACAGGAGAAGCATGCGTAGGGATGTGCGGGGGAGGCCAGTCTGGAAGAAGAATGCAGGGCAGGTCGAAGCAGATGGAGATGATGCTCGGGAGAGAGAACTGGGTGGAAAGTACACCAAAGTGAAAATACCGGAACCAGTGAGGGTCTGAAAGGCAGTGAGAGCAGGAACTGGGGAACTGGATGAGACAGAATTCATAAAAGACATAGTGACAGGATGTGGACGATTGTATTTAGGGGTGGGAAGGTAAGGAAAAGTCAAAGATGAGTCTCAGATGTTGAGGTTGGATAGATGGACTCATGTGGGAAAGAGCAGAGCTTTGTGGTCCCTCCTAATCTGCCTGTGCTCTTGGGTGATCCCAGTGCCTGAGGACCTCTGCTTTCTCATTGTTTTCATGAAGACATCGGAATGTATTCTATTTAATCTCTGTGCGCCCTTACCTTGCCACGATCCTAGGTTTCCAAGAGCGGCTG
>NW_006785617.1:395995-400335 GCF_000442215.2 Lipotes vexillifer
TACTAACTAGTGCTGGGCCCTTCTCATTGCAAAACTTGCTCCTGGCACTGGTTCAGGCCAGCCACTTGGGGCATGGATCCCATCACACACCTGCGCTTCCCAATCAGATGGGAAATGTGTCAAAAGCAATTACAACCAATACAAAAATTGCCAAAGCTTGGGAATTATTTCCTTCATTAAAAATAGAGCTAATTTTAGTTATCGTTATAACAACATTACTCTCTGCTATCATGTTGGCAAGTGCCAAGGATAGGTCCTAGGGATGACGTCAGTCCTTGACGTCACTTGGATAGAAAGGAGTTGGGCTGTGGTGACGTCCAGCAGAAACAGTCTCCAGGAACAGATGGGAGTACAACTTTCGTGTCCGCCCCCAGCCCCAAAGGCCCTCACCAACAGACACACAGCTGCAGACGAGGGAGGTTTCTGAAACTCAGACGGGCACTGCCACCCCCCAACCCGAGGCTGAAGCAGTCCAGGAAGCTGTCCTGCCTGGACCCATGATGGGGGTGGGTAGGTGCTGCCCGTCAGTGGCAGAGTTAGATGAGACCCACATGATAGGGAGAGCGCATCACCCAGGTCCCAACGGACAGCCAAAGAACACATGGAGTGAGCCCAGGACATCCCTGATCTCAGAGTGGTGGGCCTGGCAGCAGAGCCATCTCCTGTTGTTCCAGGGGGTCACGGTGACAGATGCTCAGACATGTCACAGAGTCTGCCTGACGGCTCATACCCGGGCCTTGCTAGAATGGGTGGGAAAGGGGGAAATGCCAGAATTTTCTTTCCTGCAGAGGCGCTTCTTGACATGTTCTTGCAGTTTTACCAGGAATAAAATAGTGATTGCACGCAATTATAGTGCTTCTCCCATTCATAACACTTGAGAGATTTTATCCAAAATCTGGGCACGCTCATGGGAGGGTGTCATCCTTGGGATCATAGTTCCTCCTACATGTGTCTCCAGGAAAAGATTAAGACCCACTATGTCCACCATGATTTTCAAAACTAGGTGGTTTTTTCCATTATAAATGAAGATGGCATTCAGGAATGGAAATGTACACCTTACTGCTGGGCCAAAAAGTTATATTCTCTGAGAGCAGAGAGAAGAAAGATGCCGCATCCATCGACTTCCCTCTTGTATCATCATCTCTCTCCTCTCTGAATTTTATCCAACCCCCAGCCAAAGACTTGTTGCTCTGAAGATATCACCAGCCAGCTGACTAGGCAGACACTGTTGAAGCCCCACCTTTAACTACTAGGCCAATGGTTCTCCAAAACCATTCTGGTTTCTGAACCAGAAGCATCAGCATCACCTAAGCTTGTTAGAAGGGCCAACCCTTGACCCCTCCTCAGACCTACTGGATCAGACACTCTGGGGCAGACGCCCTGCATTCTGTGTGTTGATGCACCTTCCAGGTGGTTCCAGGGCCCATGCAGGTACTCGTCTTCCTATGCACACTCACTGCTTCCTGCTGCAGGCACCTGAGAGCTCGTTCAGTGTGTGCAGACCACAGATGTGTAAAGACCACAGGTCACACATGTGGGTCAGCTCGGAAGTGCTGGGGACCTGGTGTCCTGGGACCAGCTCCCAACCAGCGACAGACAGGACTTGGAGAATAAAAATCCAGCTTCTTCGGGCTTCCCTGGTGGCACAGTGGTTGAGAGTCCGCCTGCCGATGCAGGAGACACGGGTTCGTGCCCCGGTCCGGGAAGATCCCACATGCCGTGGAGCGCCTGGGTCCGTGAGCCATGGCCGCTGAGCCTGTGCGTCCGGAGCCTGTGCTCCGCAACGGGAGAGGCCACAACAGTGAGAAGCCCGCGTACAGCAAAAAAAAAAAAAAAAAAAATCCGGCTTCTTCAAACGTCAGATGGGCATCTCTGAGTCATGTGTTACCTGGTTTCTCAGAGGTCCCCATCAGGACCGAGCCCCGGTTGCCCACAGCTGCACCTGCTTATCTACGCACCTGTGCTGACTCCCTTCCTGTATCCTGTCTCACTCCCTGCACCCCATGCTTCCTGGACCACTTCCTAACAGGCCACTTGCTCCTCGTCCTTGTCTCGGGGTGTACTTCTGGGGAAGTCTATTTAAGACTCGTTACTATGGATGAGAAATAATACTGCATTCTAAGTGCTTAGGTGCTATCACATTTCACCCTCACAATGACTCTGGAAGGCAGACTGGACAGGACAGCAGGGTGATATGCCCCAGCCCCAGAGTTCTCAGTGGTGGAGCCCAAATCTCCAGCATCTTGGGCACTGATGGGAAACACCTACAAGACACTTTCACTCTGGAACTTGGGCTGAGGAGACGAAGAGCAGATAGACAAGGGCTCCAATCACGGAATGAGAAATCAGGATGGCCTGACCTAGGAGCCCTCACTGCTTTGGAGAGTTCGGGGATCCGGTGGGTCTGATAATAACGTCAGGATCAAAGAAACCACCACTGGCTGTGACAGACACTCGAAGAAATTAGACTTCTGAGGTATGGGTTACTAAAAAGACTCCCTTTGCTCCTAATTCCTTTCTCTTCCCAGAGTAAATGATGATGATATAATGCTTGTGGCAAACATGCATCAGACCCTTCACTGATAATTATTATGAAAAACTAAAGGGAAAAATGTTGTGACTCTTGTAAAGCATAACTAATTAAAGACAACCTATAAATAATGCATAATCTTTCAGCAGACCAAAATTGGAACAATATGTCTATGGTTTTTCAAGGATCTGTCAACTAGAAGCAACTCATCCAGAGCCCACGTCATTGTTCAAATAACCAAACATTTTTGAAACCTGTTTGCATAATGGTTGTTCTTAATTATGAACCTTTCTTGATCACCAAGGAAGAATCAAATTTTCTTCAGAACTCTGTACACCCACTATTAACGATGCGAAAAAGGTGAATATTTACAGCTCGTGGAAGGCAAGGAGAAGGAAGTCAATTCCACGATCCTTCCTCGGATTAGAATGTCCTGTCATTCCCATGAAAACCATTGTTAGCTAAACATAAATATTTCCAGTTACAAACAGGCAAGTATTCTTTGATTTTTGCAGTGGTTGTGAAATCAATAATGTTTGTAGCTTATGCTTGTTAAGGGCAAAAAAACCAGCTTGTTAAGGGGAATTTTATTTCCTTTCAATTGTCGTAAAGACAAGTGAAAGATGAAGTCAGCCCAACATCAAAAAGATCAGAGAGGAGGATTTTGTGTCGCTTTAATTAAGGTAATTTCAAATTGTCCTGCTAACGTTATGATCTGTGTCTTTAGTACTGACCACCCCTGTTCAAAATTTGTAATTTTGCTTTAGAGTGGAGAAATTCAGCCTTGTATGGAGTCTTGGATTTTCTTTTTCCTCACATTTCTTTTAGCTATCTTCTTCAGTCTGTATAAGACAATCTATCTGCTTCACTTCTTTATGGGGTAGGGGGCAATCTTTGTAACCCATACATTGTACTAAAAGTCAGGAAGAGAAAAGAAAAATGTCCAAAAAAGGCTTTTACACTTCCCATGCTGGTAAAGAGTTTTACAAATGTCATTTTAAACATTTTTGAATAGGTTAACACAGGGAAGAGAAAATGAATGACCCAGTCCCCAGCCTTCAAGGAGTTTACAGGATTGCTGAGGAGAAAGACATGAACTCCTCCAGCACAAAGAGGTTCATAAGCAATGAACTTGTGCAGGATGGGATACCAGAGCTCTGAGGAGCAAGCCCTCAAGGCTGGAGAGGATGTTCTAGAAAGCTGCCTCGCAAGGGGGCATCTCTATGCAGCTGGGTCTCAGAGGATGAGTAGGAGGAGACAAGGTACAGGTGTCACCAACGAGGGATCGCCATCTCCCCGACAGCAACATCTCCCATGGCTCAGGCTCTTCCCCAAGGTGACCTTGAAACTCATCCTGTCAAGAAGTGGAGCTATATCCCGCCCTCTAGCTTTGGGAGGGCTTTGGTGACTACTTTGGCCGTTAGGGTGTGCAGAGGGGATGTGAAGGGACTTGTGAGGCCAGCTCATGAAAGGGAACTCAGCCTCCTCCTTGCTGCTGGAGCCCTGAGGCGGCCATGCTGGAAGGCGCCCCAGTCATCCCGTGTAAAGAGGCCACGTGCAGCAGCCCTGCAACTATGTGAGCAGAGACGGGGGCGGAGATTTCTAGCCAGCCCCCAGCTGCTCCAGTGCCCAGCGTCTCCCAGGTTTTTCCAGCTCCAGTCAGCGACTGACTATGGCCAGAAGAGATCCTGAGCCAGAACCACCCATAGACACCATGAGAGAATAAAATGATTGCTGCTGTTTTAAGTCACCAAGATTACGGGTGATGAGTCAGTAGCAATCGGACCTAGGTGGGAACCTAGGGAAAAAA
>NW_006785617.1:400345-401489 GCF_000442215.2 Lipotes vexillifer
GATGTGGGGTTCCTGAAGCCACTCCTTCCATCAGTGAGCCCCTGAGACCAGCCCATCCACCTTCTTTGGACAAGTGGTATGCACCCAGCTGAGCTGTCTTGGAAGACATGAACTGGTGGGTGATGGGCTGACTATAGGTATAAGGCCTGGTATTGATGCATCTTGACTAATTTTCTAGTAATTTCAACCCTGTTCAAATGTAGAAAGAGATTTGAGCCAAATGCAGTGTAAATCTCTGTATGTCTTGGCAGAAGGACCTAGCATGGACTTCCACATATAGGAACCAGAGTGATGGGCATGGGTCAGGGAGATTCATCAGTGGAGTGATGGGGACAATGCACCTTGGGAAGGATGCTGTGTCAAGTGTTGCACGGGACCTTCCTAGGACAGTTGGAGGTTGTTTCATTTTTAAAGATCAAACCTTCCTGTTGTGTGAGTTTGGCTCCTAACCCACTCTGGAATTTATGTAAAGATTTTTGCTGCAAAGGATATTTGAAATATCATGCTGATTTTTGTTAAATCAGAAAACAATTCTTGTTAGCTTTTGGAAATTCCTGAAAATATACAAAAGATGAATAATAAACCAAACATTATTAAGAATCCCATGACCCATTGTTACCATTTGGATGCATTTTCTTCTGGCATCCTTCCATGTTTATACATACATTGATACATGTCTATTTAGAGCAATGAATGCTTGCTAAATATTTATAAAGAAAAAAACGCTGCTATAACATCAAACCTAATGCCTGGAATGCAGTTCTTCATGAATGTATAGACACGTAAATATGATTGCTTATCTTTAGTGTAAGTAGTTTCACAAAATAAGTGTCATCCAAGTTGCTTTTTTTTCACTTCACATTATATTGGGAGCGTTTATATGGAATGAGTTCATGGAGGCACAGAGAATGGAAACTCAGAGCCTCTCATCTCTAACTTGAGTTCTGATGCAGGTCCCCATCCCCTTTGCTCATTATATGAATAGTGGACAGGACGTGTTTCTAACAGGTCCCATCACCCAGGCTGTCCCTGCCAGTTACCTCTGTTGTGTAGGAAATTCCTTGATGCAAGGGTTGTCTCCACGTAACTTCTGGGCAGCTCTCTGTGAGGTCATGAAAAACACAGTGAGACGGAAGGGGAAAGA
>NW_006785617.1:401628-411064 GCF_000442215.2 Lipotes vexillifer
GGGTGGTGATGAGGGCCAGAGTCAGAGGCTCAGAGGATGGGAGGTCTCTGGACCTGACACCCAGTGATTCCATCTGAGAGATGTTGGGACCAGTGTGCCTGACCGGCATCTGTGGCTCACAATGACCTGCCACCACCATGGCTGTTATCCATGTGTTTTGGCCAAGGGACACACGGGGCCGGAACGGAGGTCGCCAGATCTCGTGCACATAGATGCCTCCCAGGCCTCCCATTCCTTCCCATCTGTTTTCAGCAGTAGCACACGCTCTGCTCAATTCATCCAACTCAATTCAAGTGACTCACAGATCACCTGCTTCCACACTGACGTTTATCTGTCTTCCTTATTTGCTTGTTTCTCTTATTCTAGGACAGAATGGAAGATTCCCAAATAACACAGCAGGACAATGGCTGACTTGGGGAGCCCATTCATGGAGAAGTCTGAGCTGAGGGAACAAGGGTGGGTGGTCCCTCTCACCTGCTCAGAGGACCGCCCTGCAGGAAAGTGAGGGATGCAGGGATGGCCCCTCCTGGGCTGCAAACCTCTGTGAACTTGTGAGGCAAAGGCAAGAAAAGGGGAAGTCATTTGGAGGATTATTGGTAATGGTGATGTTTATTATTTTTAAAGTATGGTTGATATTTAATTACAAAAAGAAGCTCATTGAACCCCTATCTTAAAGAATGAGGGGGCCAACTTGTCCAGCAAATGCCCATCCTGGGGCTGCTCCCAGGATCCAGTACATCCAAACTGAGCTTGTCCAACCTTTGAGTTGACCTGGTCCATTGTGTCTCTAGAGATGAAATGGTGCCGACAGAAGAAGACCTGCATCTAAACACCCTCCTGTACTTGAACCTCACCTGTCCTCAGGTGAACTGGATAAAGCAAAGGAACTATCCAGCACCTCTTCCTCTCCTGTGACTTTTCATCTTCAGCTTCCCTGGAGGGCCCTAGTTTCAGTTACAACAAAAACTAAAAGGTCAAGTCATTATAAGTTACCCACCAGGATATGTTCAGAGTAAGGTTTAACTCCAGACTCAGAGGGCCAGGATAATAGAATGCTATAATGCAGTCATTTCCCATCAAGGGCCATCCAGAAAAACCAAACTGCTTAAGAGAGGGGCTGGCGTCGAGGTTTATAGGATTGTAGAAGGTGGAATCTATGTAGACCCCCAACTTGGAGTAGGTTCAGGAAGGAGGGTGTTGAAGAGAGGACCTGTGACGATATGCGATGTGTGTGTAGACATGGGGGCCGTGGAGACGGGCAGCTCTGCAAGTGGGATTTCTGCAGACCCCAGGAGGTGTCCAACACAGCCTCTGTCCCTGGTGGCATCAGGAGCACTGCGGCATGTTGGCTCCACAACCAGGCGGGCAGCCCGGCCCCGGTGTGCATCCCTAAAGCATTGGTGACCTTGGTTTCATTTGCAGGGAACGATAAGTACAATCCTAACATAAATTATCGAACGTGACGCAAATTCAATATTGCCGTGGTGGCTCTGGTTCAAACACTAGCAGAAAAAGCATCTATAAGTCAGACACAATTACATTTTTGATATTTTAAAATACAGCTGGATTGGATTTATCTTCGTAAGGCTTGTTGGTTAATTCAAGGGGACAGCACAGGTGACATCGGAGGTCAACCATCTCTCAGGTGAACTGATTCCAGACAATCAGCCGCTCACAGGGCCTTCTTACCAGCAGGCTGCCCATGAGGGATGGGGATCTGTTAAGTGTATTACCTGACAGCAGCCAACAGCATCCTCTGAAATAAATGCCTTAATCAAACTTTCCACCACAGTGAACCAAATGCAATGATTCAAAATAGAGCGTTCTCATATGTGTAATATAAAAAACTAACAAACAAACAAAAACCAAAATAGATGAACAAGTCAAACTGAACAAAAACAAACAGGTGGATGACAGGGAACAGAGCAGTGGTTCCCAGAGGGGAAGGGTGCTGGTAGGGTGAAATGGGTAAAGGGGGTCAACTGTATGATCATGACAGAAACTACAGTTTGGGTGGTGAGTACAGTATAATGTCCACAGAAGTGGAAATATAATGTTGTGCACATGACACTTCATTGGTTATAAACCAATGTTATCTCAATCAATAGGTCAATAAATCAATACAATTTTTTAAAATTTAGAGGCTTCCTTACTCTGAAATGTAACTGTAGATATTAGAATCCAGGAACCTGCCTCTTCGGAGCAGCCTGGCGTTCAGTGGCATCGTTCCTTTTACCCTTAAACCCACCTAAGAATCTAGGCCTACATTTAGGAGATGCATGTCTTAGACTGAGTCCCCCCAGAAGCAGAGCCTGAGACAAGGAGGTGGGTGGGTGCATGTGGTTTATTGGGGGGTGGGGGATCCCAGGAAGAACGGCAGGCAGCGTCATTAAGAGTCATGCTGTGGACACCTGGCTCTGTCCCATGAGGGAAGAATGTATAGGATGTGGGTGGTTCCACTCAGAGGCTGGGAGGCTGGGTGCTCACCCATCCGTTCCTACCTTGTGGCCTGGGGCTGCCTCCTTGCCATCTGCCTCAGGTTATGGTAATCTGCATCCATCTGGTGCAGGATTTCCTTAAGTGCAACAAAATCGGGGAGGATACAAATGGCTTTTGTGATTCTTCTGCCTCTGTTTCCACAGCTGTATCATAACACCTGGACTGTGGGGCTGCTTTGGGGCAGCACTAATGCTCTTAGTGTTTCAAGATGCCCTTTTCCCAAAAGCTTCCTCCGTGGTGGGAAGGACAGAAGATAAAATCCAAGACTGATTCGAAGCTTGTAACGATTTCCCTGCAGCAGAAAAAATAAGTTCAAGCCAAAAAGGTGGCATCCAGCCGGGATGAGAACTGTATTCTTAAAGCCTGAAATTGAGAGATGCTCGGAGAATGGGAGCATCACCGGCTGCTCTGCAGCTGCTGGGGTGGCAGCAGGTGATTCTACCAGGAAGGGAATCTCTCTTGCTCAGGCGGTGCTGAAAGCTGGGGAGCGGGAGACGGCTGCACCTTTAGGGAGACACGTTGACAGAATAAGAAGCAGCTCACATAAACAAGGACCATAGAAACAGAAAACTTTTTTCTCAGAAGATATTCGTGGGCAGGGGAATTCCCTGGTGGTCCAGTGGTTAAGGCTCCGTGCTTCCATTACAGGGGGCATGGGTTCGATCCCTGGTCGGGCAACTAAGATCTTGCATGCCTCAAGGCCAAAAACTAATAATAATAATAATACATAAAATCAAAAAAGAGGGGAAATATTCATGGACATTAAGAAAAATTCAGTTATGGAAGGGTTGTCATGTACAGATGGGTGTTGATGGGCTCTGAGCGGCTTCAGAAGGCAAAATGGGGACAAACTGGTAACAAGCCAGAGGGCAAGTGTGGATTCAGTGTCAAAGGGCATGCTGACCCTCGGGCCTGCCTGACAAGGAATGAACGGTTCCTGGAGTTTCTGAAACACCCTGCTACAAACCAGGCTAGAAGCTTTAAAGATGGGTGCTCAGAAAAGTCCATTCTTTGTCATGTTTTTGGTTGTTGTAGTTTTGTTTTGAGGAGGAAGGTGGGGAAGCCAGTGGCAGTCTCTGGGGATTGAAACCGCAGTTTTCCCGAGGTCCCTCCCCTCTACTCAGCACTAAGATTGCACACTCATCATCAGTCTCTCGGAGAAGTGCGTAGCTGCTCTGTCACGTGGTCCATCATGAGCGTGGGAGACCCCGACATGCGATGACTGTCTCTCAGATGCTTCGCTGAGCCGGGATGGACCACTGCTACTTCGAGCCACGGGATCTCCATCCTAACTCTCCGCGTGGCAACCTTTGTAAAGTACTGTCGCCTCTCTCACCTCCTGGTCCCAAGGAGCTCTGGCACGGGGCCCTGCACGGAAGCAACTGGTAGATCATGTCTTAGTTTCTTGTCTGGCAAAGTGACAGATGGTAACCCCGCCAGTTCTCTTCCCACAGCCTTGGGATCCAACTGCCCTCCCTGGAAGTCATGCCGGGTGACCGTGCAAGTGAGGCTCAGAGCCCGGGGGACACACGCCGGGTCAGGCGAGTTTACATAAACAACGGTGGTCGGCACCTCGGATTTCACAGGCTCGGGCCAAATGATGTTTTATTTCTCAGGGAGACGTGGGCTGAGGACAGGGTAAAAATTAAAGGGAAACCAAAGCTCCATGGTGTTGGGCTGTGGGGATGATCCAGCGTGTTCTAAGGGCTGGAGATGGGAGCAGAATGTTTTAGGCCTCCCCTGGGAGGGTCTGCTTTGTGAGGGACTCGAAGATGAGAGGAAACATAAAAGAAAAGAAAATGTGCCCGCTGAAGCACAGATGGTGGAGCAAGGCAACCAGAGATGCAACAGCAGAAGCGGGGCAGCCGGGCCTCCAAGGGCCCCAATCACCCTTCAGGGGTCAAGGCGGCATGGACACAGACACGGAGACGCGGGACATTCTCGCATGCTCAGGCTTAAAGAGTTCGTCTCCCATTCCTTGGCCCCGGGTGAGAATTTTAACTGAAGAGTCAAGGATTTTTTGTGTGTTTTTCCTTTCTAAAGCAAGTGATTTACATCTGCCCCTGCAGGCTCTGTCTGTACGTGCATGTGTGTGCGTGTGTGTGTGTGTTGAGGGTAGGTTGGGACTGGAGAGACCCTTGGCATAGAAATAAACAAACTGGGGAGTCAGGAGAGAGCTCAGCAATGTCAGCCCATCATGTCTTTTTATCCCTGGTTAATCTTTTTGTCTCCACGGAAGAAAATCTCTGTGCAACCTCAAAGAGCCTCTGCGTGAGGATGAGAGGCCTCATCACCCCCGCACCCCCGTTCTCCTGAGGACTATTGGAGACAGAGAAGCAGCCCCATGCATGATCACCATCCTCCAACTTCCAGGCCAGGCAGGCAGGCTGCTCCCCTCCTCGCCAGGTCTGGGGGTACCCCAGAGCTCATGGAGGTGCCCCTGCAGAGGCGACAGCCCTGGAGGAATTGGAGGCTGAATCCACTGTCCTGTCTGCTGAGGGAAGGGTCCCCAGTCTTCCGAGCAGGGAGCCTTTCAGAGAAAATTACCCGGTGATGGGTCTGCATGGGTGTGAGAGGGAACCTGGCTTTCTGGATCCTAGTCAGGTGCCCACAGTCCTGCACACTCCACAGGTGACCTGACAAGAGTCACCTGTCCTCTGAGCCCAGGTGGAGTGGGCTTGAAGACGATAGGTGACGTCAACCATCAGCACAAGAATTCACCGGGGCTTCAATAGTCAGGTTCCAGTGAGAGTAAGTCTGAAGGGAAGAGGGTGGCTGAGCTCTGCTTGGAGCCGGTTTCCACTGCAAGGGAAAGACAGCTCTCACCGGGGCTGGGACGCTCTGCACCCCACAGTGATAAGCCTCGACTGGATCTTTGTAAATGAGCTTTTAAACTGTGGAATGTCTGATGCATACAACTACAATATGTACGTACGTGTTGTAAAGGATAGAAATAAAATAAAAACCACATGCCCACCACCCAGTTTAAGAAACACATCATTAGCCTGCAGATGCTTCCCCTGGACCCGGTGCCCCACCTCCGCCCACCAAGGGAACCGCTGCCCTGAGGTCAGCTGTTCCTTCTCCTGTGGACGGAAATGCGGGTTGTCTCCAGGGTTTTGCTGTCAGAGGCATGCTGCTGGGAACATACTTGAACACATGTCCTGGGGCATGTGGGCAAGAATTTCACCAGCATAGGTGACCAAGGCTTGACTTTACCAGGTAATGCCAAGCTGCCATAATTTCTACTCTAACAGCTATTTACAACGATTCCCTGCTGCTCCACAGCCCTGCCAAACATTGGGTGTGATCAAGTATCTTAACTGCGCCAATTAGCATGAATGTAATAAAATGCATTCTTGTATTTCTCTGCTAACTAATGAGGCTGAGCTTTTCTTTTTCTTTTTTTCTTTTTTTTGTGGTACGCGGGCCTCTCACTGTTGTGGCCTCTCCCGTTGCAGAGCACAGGCTCCGGACGCGCAGGCTCAGCGGCCATGGCTCACGGGCCCAGCCGCTCCGCGGCACGTGGGATCCTCCCGGACCGGGGCACGAACCCGCGTCCCCTGCATCGGCAGGTGGATTCTCAACCAGTGCGCCACCAGGGAAGCCTGAGGCTGAGCTTTTCTTAATGTTTCTTGGCCATTTGCGTTTCCTCATCTGTGAAATGCCAATCTGTGTCTTTGCCATTTTCCCCTTGGGGCTATTTTCTCATTTTAGTATTGATCTGAGTCTCTCTCTCCCCTCTCCCTTCTCTCACCTAATTCATTGCTCTCTGTGTGGCACTTTTCCCATTTTCTCTATGAGGTCTTTGGACGAAGAGAAGCTCTCAGTTTAAGAAGCTGGATGCTTCATTATTACCCCTGTGGTTTGTGTTTTTGACTTTTGTTGAGGGAATTCTTCCTGGCTCTGATGTTCCAAGTATCTGCTCTTATATGAACTTCTAAAAGTGTGACATTTTGCTCTTATGATTAAGTCTTTATCCCACTGAGGTGCTGACATGAGGCAGTGTATGTACTGTTCTCCACGTGGATATTCAACTGTGCCTGACTGTCTATTGACTGTACAGGTGGGTCTGCATCTTGGATCTCCATTCTGCCCCACTGGGTGATGTCTCTCTCTCTGCTGCAACCTCACTCTAATGACCATGGCTTTATAATACCTTGGTGTCTGGAAAGGTCTCTCCCCACTTTATTCTCCATCTTCAAGGAGAGGTCCTCACACTTGCAGCTGCTAAAACAGAAGGTCTAAGATTCCTGAGAATAAGCTTCCCAAATAGCTGATGGTGTTGACACTTGTTCATCTCTTGGAACTCCTGATCTCACTTCATTTCTGGCATCAGCGTATTTCCCTACTTACTTTCTTGCAAGAGCTACCTTTCATATCAAAGTGTGTTTTAAAATATTTTCCCAGCAGTCTCGCACATTTTATTGAGGACGGTTTTAGTTTACCATTGGCAGAAGCCTCAATTGATTCTGAAGTCCCCACAACCTGCAGATAACAGATGTCTTGGGAGAAAATTCCTCTGGGAGCAACACAACGGACTCATCTGCTCTTGTACTGGGCCTGGGGACAGATGGTACCATACGTGGGTAATGAGTTCTGGCCAACTCTAATGGTGCAGTGAACGTTAAGTGCTTGGAGATAATCCTGGAGATTTCAGCCAAGACCCCCTGGCATTTCTTTTTCATCACCTCCCCCAACTCAGGGGCAGCCCAAGCTTGGGGGAAGGTAGAGGCTCTCCCAGTACAAAGCGAGAGTCTCTTGCGGCACAGACTTAGGGAGAGGAAAGGGCTGGGGTCCTCATTGTGCTTGGTCGTACCTTCCTCAGAAGCACATCCACTGGAGTCCCGAATTGCCTAGACCCCGTCTTGGGGTGTAGTCTCAGCAACCTGCTTATGGATCTGTCCAAAGGCAGGGTGACCCACATTGTTCTTGTTGAGACTTGACCTCCAATGACTGAATGCAGATCACCCAGCACGACCGCCACCAGGGACCCACTGCAGCGCACTTAGAACGAGGATTGCGGTCAGTCTATAACTCAAGAGGCCCCTCAAACCCATGCATTTTAGGAGTGGTCAGCGATGCCCAGAACGTCTAGGGTTTGGCTATGGCACCAAGGCTCATGTTCAGATGAGTCCTGGCCGATACTTGCTTTGACCTCATTATTTCTTTTTTGCCCTGTGGAGCTGGTTTCCACAGAGGTAACGATGGCCTTGGCAGGGCAACCACGTGCCCAGACAGGCCTACCCTGGACAGTCTGCCAAGGCCCCAAACATCTGCTCACAGGCCTTGCCCCAGACTACCTGAGGCCCTGGGAACCTGCCGTCTGTGGGCTTTCTCCACCTTGTTGAAAACTTTTGTAAGAAAATCTGCTTTAAATAATGTGTGATTTACCAACCTATAAATATTGCTCTGAAAAACTCCTATAAAATTCCCTAAGACATTTTAAAATTCCTGATTAATGGATTGAAGCTAGTGGATGGCAATAGGCATGGCTGGTCCTGTGGTCTTTCTCTCCTTTATTGTATGTCCTCAGCTTCCAAATGAAACCCCACTGTAAGGTGTTGTGAGGTTGGTAACCTAAGAACACTCTTCTAAAAATCAGTAGAAAACCCTAAGGCATTTTGAATTTCCTGCAATTGGTGGCCTGAGGCCATTGTTGTTAGTGGATATAATTTCTGGGCCAGTTCTCTCTGGGCTGGGACCCCGCATGTCCACTATTATTAACAGAGGTTCAGGAGAACTGACACATGTCCAAGGACAACTTTAAACTATTCTCCCTGGGGAACCAGACATCCAAAGGACCTTGCTTCTATTCTTCGGGTGCCACTGAAGAATAATTACCTTATCTAAATAAACAAATGCTGCTATATATTTCACATCCTCATTAACCTTTTCCTTTGCCTCAAGGCCTCTTTGAAAATTGCTAAAACCCAACAGGGAAATGAAGGCAATTTGTGTTTTGTTCCCATCCGCCAAGGGCACCCTTCAAGTGCTCTGCTTCCTGAGTCCTTAGCAACCAGTCCAAGCTAGTGGCTCCTTAGCAACAGTTCAAGGTCTCCTGAATTCAAGCTGAACTCCACGGATCTCCTTTAGACCATTTAGTGGGTTTACTTGGGGTAGGAAGTCTGTCCTGGTCAGATTCCTTCTGGACCACACAAATGGAGGGTGGGATATTATTAAGTGCTGTAGGATTCAGATATTATGCTTGATTTCAGACGATGAGCTCCTCTTAGACTTTTCTATGAAGGTCAGTGTCATTTTCCTCTGCCCTGCATTGCTCAGTCTGCAGGCAACTTACATCCCAACTCTGGAATGTCCTTTTCCCTTTCTCCTTCCACCGTTCATTAATGAGGAGTCATCAAAATAAAAACTCTCCAACTCTGTTTGTGGGGGAAGGCTCCGTATATACTATCCCAGGAGAGAAATGACAGTGTGCCTTTGTTCAGTTTCTATCGTTATATAGCACCTGTAC
The DNA here is from genome assembly GCF_000442215.2 of Lipotes vexillifer. Classification (NCBI taxonomy): domain Eukaryota; kingdom Metazoa; phylum Chordata; class Mammalia; order Artiodactyla; family Lipotidae; genus Lipotes; species Lipotes vexillifer. The sequence goes on from NW_006785617.1 coordinate 410,603, forward strand.
ATGGAACGCAAATGCAGAGTATCTAGGTATTCATGTCTGTATCGTGCTCACCATACTGGGCTAGCACTTTAAAAAGGTCCTTAGAGACAAGCACATGCCTTCCAAAGGTAACATTCCAGCTCCCCACTTTTCATTTCAGGGTTTTGGGGAGGCAAAATTTACCACTATGCCCTTTGAGATTTTTGGCCAGGCCTGAGAATTAAACTTACTTAAGGCAGAGTAATAGGAGAAAAACACACAAATTTATATTTTTTACATTACACAGGAATCTTCATAAAGAATAAAGACCCAAAGAAATGGCAAAACCTGCATGCTGAGCAAAGAGAAGTGACTGTGAAAGTAAATAAACTCTGTGTGGAGGCCAAAGGAAGATAAGAATTATTTTAAAAAGGTCTGTTTTATATAATTCTCTCAGTCTCAACTTCTCATTCTTTTTTTTTTTTTTTTTTTTTTTTTTTTTTT
>NW_006785618.1:0-1210 GCF_000442215.2 Lipotes vexillifer
TTTTTTTTTTTTTTTTTTCGGTAGGCGGGCCTCTCACTGCTGTGGCCTCTCCCATTGGGGAGCACAGGCTCCGGACGTGCAGGCTCAGCGGCCATGGGTCACGGGCCCAGCCGCTCCGTGATATGTGGGATCTTCCCGACCAGGGCACGAACACGCATCCCCTGCGTTGGCAGGCGGACTCTCAACCACTGCGCCACCAGGGAAGCCCTACAGGGAAGTTTTAATTCTTTCCCTCCCTTGAACTCCTGTGGCCCTTTAAGCACTCACATGTTAAAAAAACATTTTTGTTTTATCTCCTCTGCTTGATCCTAAGTTTCTTGAGCATAAAGACTATCTGTGTGTATTTCCTGTAGGGTATAAAGTAGATAATTAATAAAAATTTATTTAACAAATGAATGATTCTCTTGCTGTCTTTTGCCGTGAATTTACTAAACTCACCAAATAATTTATTTTGTGTCGGAGAGATCTAGCTTGGTTTCTTAAAAAATGATTCCTACCATCAGAGAGGCCTCATGATATTTCCTGAGGGTAAAAATCTGCCCTTGAAAAAATAATCATTGTTAGAGCCAGAAAGGGAACTCAGGAGTCCAGGCCAGCAGTTATAAACATTTAATCTCACTTTTTATGGTTGTGAATTGCTGGGGGCATTGCAAACACTCAAACTGCAGAATGGTCAGGCAGCAGCACTAAGGGGAACACATTGGGATCAGATCAGGAATTTGTTGGAAAAGGTAGGAAAGTCATTTAGCTTCTACCCCTTCTGGTGCAACTGCAGAGCCTGAGGGTGGGGGTGGGGTGTTCTTTTTATGTTTCAAAATAGGAAAGGAATGAGAAAGCTGAGGACTTATAGGGTGAATTTGCATGAGAATAGGGGATTGGAGAGCTGAGTAAAGTCAGGGAAATTTGTATGTACTCTAAAGGCCACTGGGGTGTCTGAGAAGTCTCAGGTTAAGCAGAAACAGAAGAAGCACAAAGAGAAGACAAAAGTAATTTTATGTCTTAAGATATCCTTTTTTTTTCTTATCTAGAAAATGACATATTCCTCCTGGACAGTTGGCTGCACTGAAAACCTTTGATTTGACCCATCTTCTTTTTCTTCTAGAGTAGGAGCTGAAAGGTATTTCTAATTGATATACTGCACACTCAGGTAGCTTATTTTCCAGTTTTTTTTTTTTTTTTTTTTAATTTTGGCTGCACCACGCGGCATATG
>NW_006785619.1:0-5394 GCF_000442215.2 Lipotes vexillifer
TGAGAAGCCCGCGCACCGCAACAAAGAGTAGCCCCTGCTCACCGCAACTAGAGAAAGCCCGCACGCAGCAACGGAGACCCAACACAGCCAAAAATAAATAAATAAAATTAATAAATTTTTTTTAAAAAGAAAAAAAAATCTCAAGAGAATTTTAAAAATATTTTGAACTGAATGAAAATTAAAACACAACTTATCAAAATTTATAGGATGCAGTGAAAGCAGTGCTTAGAGGGAAATTTATAGCATTGAACGAATATATTAGAAAAGAAGATCTAAAATCAATCATCTAAGCTTCCACCTTAGGAAACTAGAAAAAGAAGAGCAAATTAAATCTAAAGTAAGAGAAGAAACAAACTAATAAAAATTAGAGCGGAGGGACTTCCTTGGTGGTCCCGTGGTTAAGAATCTGCCTTCCAATGCAGGGGACCCGGGTTCAATCCCTGGTCGGGGAACTAAGATCCCACATACCTTGGGGCAACTAAGCCCACGTGCCACAAACTACAGAGCCCACATGCTCTGGAGCCTGTGCACCACAACTAGACAGAACCCTGCACACCACAACAAAGAGCCTGCCTGCGGAACGAAGATCCCAAGTGACGCAACTAAGACCTGATGCAGCCATAAATAAATTAATTAATTAAATATTTTTTAAAAAATTAGAGCAGAGGGACTTCCCTGGTGGTGCAGTGTTTAAGTATCCACCTGCCAGTGCAGGGTACATGGGTTCAATCCCTGATCCGGGAAGATCCCACATGCTATGGAGCAACTAAGCCTGTGCACCACAGCTACTGAGCCCACGTGCCTAGAGCCCATGTTCTGCAACAAGAGAAGTCACCACAATTAGAAGCCCACGCACCAAAACGAAGAATAGCCCCCGCTGGCCACAACTAGAGAAAGCCCACATGCAGCAACAAAGACCCAACACAGTCAAAAAAAAAAAAAATTAGAGCAGATATCAATAAAGTTGAAAACAGAAAATCAATAGAGAAAATCAATGAAACAAAGCTCATTCTTTTTTTTTTAATTTAATTAATTAATTTATTAATTTATTTATTTTGGCTGCTTTGCATCTTCATTGCTGCACCCGGGCTTTTCTCTAGTTGTGGCAAGCAGGGGCTACTCTTCATTGTGGTGCACAGGCTCTAGGTACGTGGGCTTCAGTAGTTATGGCACAAGGGCTCTAGAGCGCAGGCCCAGTAGTTGTTGCACATAGGCTTAGTTGATCTGTGGCATGTGGGATCTTCCCGGACCAGGGCTTGAACCCGTGTCCCCTGCATTAGCAGGTGGATTCTTAACCACTGCACCACCAGGGAAGCCCCTGATTCTTTAACAAGATCAATAAAGGGAAATCCCTGGTGGTCCAGTGGTTAGGGCTCTGCACTCCCACTGCAGGGGGCATAGGTTCTACCTCTGGTCAGGGTACTATGATTCTGCATGCCACGTGGCATAGACAAAAAAAATTAAAAAGTAAAAAATAAAAAACAGTAAAAAGATCAATAAAATTGACAAGCCTCTAGCCAGGCTGACTAAGAAAAAGAGAGTGTTCTGCTAATAACAGAAGTAAAGGAGGGGACATCACTACAACGCTTATGGACATTAAAAGGATACGAAAGGAATACTATGTACAACCCTATTCCCACAAATTTGATAACTTAGATAAAATGAATCAATTTCTTGAAAGGCACAATATGCCAAAACTCACCCAAGAAGAATAGAAATAGGCCTGTTTCTATTAAAGAAATTGAATCAATAATTAATAACCTTCCAAAACAGAAAGTAGTTTGGGTTCATTGGTGAATTCTACCAAATATTTAAGGAAGAAATTACACCAGTTCTCCACAATTTCTTTCAAAAGATAGAAGCAGAGGGAATACTTCCTATCTCATTCTATGAGGCCAGAATCACGTTAATAGCAAAACCAGACAAAGAAAAGAGAACTACAGACCAACTTTTCTCATAAACATAGATGCAAAAATCCTCAACAAAATATTAGCAAATAGAATCCAACAATGTATAAAAAGAATCATATGCCATGACTAAGTGGGTTTATTCCAGGTATGCAAATCTGGTTCAACATTTGAAAATAAATTAATATAATCCATCACATGAGCAGGTTAAGGAAGAAAAATCACATGATCATATTAATACCAAATTCAGAAAAAGCATTTGACAAAATCCAACATGCATTCATGATAAAAAAAAAACCCTCAGCAAACTAGAAATAGAGGGAACTTCCTCTACTTAATAAAGAATACCTGGGACTTCCCTGGTGGTGCAGTGGTTAAGAATCCAACTGCCAGTGCAGGGGACAGGGGTTCGAGCCCTGGTCTGGGAAGATCCCATATGCCGCAGAGCAACTAAGCCCGTGTGCCACAACTACTGAGCCTGCGCTCTACAGCCCGTGAGCCACAACTACTGAAGTCCGCGTGCCGCAACTACTGAAGCCCACATGCCCAGAGCCCACGCTCTGCAACAACAGAAGCCACCGCAGTGAGAAACCCGTGCACTACAGCAAAGAATAGTCCCTGTTCACCGCAACTAGAGAAAGCCCGTGCACAGCAAGGAAGACCCAGTGCAGCCAAAATTTTTAAAAAATATTTAATTAATTAATTTAAAAAATATATATCTAAACAACAACCCTGCAGGTAACATCATACTTAATGGTGAGAAACTTGAAGCTTTCCCACTAAGATCAGGAACAAGGCAAAGAGGTCCTTTCCCACTACTCCTTTTCAACATTGTAATGGAAATCTAATGCAATAAGACAAGAAAAGGAAATAAAACATATACCACTTGGGAAGGAAGAAATAAAACTGTGCTTACCCCAATAAAGATGTTAAAAAAAAAACTGTGCTTATTCACAGATGACTTGATTGTTTAGTGTAGAAAAATCTGAAAGAATTGACAAAAAACACTCCTGGAACTAATAAGCTATTATTGCAAGGTTGCAAGATACAAGGTTAACATACAAAAGTCAGTCACTTTTCTATATACCAGCAATGAACAAGCGGAATTTGAAATTAAAAGCACAATACCATTTACATTAGCACCTCAAAAATTAAATACTTAGATATAAATCTAAAAATATACATACAAGATCTGTATGAGAAAAACTGCATACATACTGTTCAAAGAAATCAAGGAAAAACTAAATAATCAGAGAGGTATTCCATGATCCTGGATAGGAAGACAATATAGTCAAGAGGTCAGCTCTTCTCAACTTCATCTATAGAGTCAATGCAAACCTGATCAAAATCCCAGCAAGTTATTTTATAAAGATTGACAAGCTGATTCTAAAGAGGCAAAAGGCCCAGAAGAACCAATAAATATTGAAGGAGAAGAAAAAATTTGGAGGACTGACACCACATGACTTCAAGACTTACTATAATGCTAAGTAATCAAGACATTGTGGCATTGATAAATGAATAGACAAATAGATCAATGGAACAGAGTGCCCAGATAGAACCATATAAATATAGTCAACCAATCTTTGACAAAGAAGCAAAGGAATACAATGGAGAAAATATAGTTTTTTTCAAGTGATGCTCAAACAACTGGATATTCACATGTAAAAACAATGAATCTAGAATCTACAAACCTTACACTCTTCACAAAAATTAACTCAAAACGGATCACAGACCTAAATATAAAATGCAAAACTATAAAATTTCTAGAAGATAACATAGGAGAAAATCTAGATGACCTTGGCTTTGGTCATGATTTTAAAGATATGACACTGAAGGCATGAGCCATGAAAGAAAGTATTGATTATCTGGAATTTACTAAAATTAAGATCTTCTGCTCTGTGAAAGGTACTGTCAAGAGACTGAAAGAACAAATGACAGAATGTGAGAAAATCAAAAGATATATGTGATAAAGGACTGTTAAAATATACAAAGGACTCTTAAAACTCAAGAATAAGACCTGATTAAAAAAATGGGCTAAAGAGATTAGCAGACACCTCACCAAAGAATATACACAAGTGACAAACATATGAAAAAATGCTCCATGTCATATGTCATCAGAGAAATGCAAATTAAAACAACAATGAGATACCACTAACATACCTATTAGAATGCCCCAAATCCAGAACACTGACAACACCAAATGCTGGCAAGAATGTGGTGCAAAAGAAACTCTCACTCACTGTTGATAGGAATGCAAAATGGTACAGCCACTTTGGAAGACAGTTGGCAGTTGTCAGTTCTTACAAAACTAAACCTACCCTTACCATATGATCCATCAATCATGTTCTCAGTTATTTACCCAAAGGAGTTGAAAACTTATGTCCACACAAAAACTTGCACATGGGTGCTTAAAGCAAATTTATCAACAATTGCCAAAACTTGGAAGCAACCAAGGTGTCCTCCAGTAGGTGAATGGATAAACTGTGGCACATCCAGACAATGGAATATTATTTATTGCCAGAAAGAAATGAGCTATCAAGCCATGAAAAGACATGAGGAAAACTTAAATGCATATTATTAAGTGAAAGAAGCCAATCTGAAAAGGCTACATACTGTATGATTCCAACTCTATGACAGGCTGGAAAAGGCAAAACTATGGAGGCAGTAAAAATATCAGCGGTTGCCAGGGGTTAGGAGGAAGGGCAGGATGAATAAGCAGAGCACAGAGGATTTTTCCGGCAGTGAAAATGCTCTTGTGTGGCTGAACCACACCACACTGACTCCATTCTGTCATCTGTCAGCTCCATCTTAGGACCGCAGTTCTATTCCCTCGCCTTTCTGTTCACAAAGAATGCGCCCAAGACAGATAAGTTCCCTATCAACTTTCACCCTTAGCTTCATCTGATATGACAGCTGGAAGAATGTCTTTTGCTGGTACAGATAGTTAATGGTCATGATACCTCTCGGGGGCAGGAAAAACCCAGGTTCCAGTCTGTGCAGCCATGCTTCTCACTTGGTAGTCAGACTCTATTTTTAGCTTTGGCCACTTTACATCCCCTTGTACCCTCTGGATTGTCCATCTGCCCAAGCCTTCCTACGCATACACACAATAAACTTCATAATTGTACTTTGGAGTTGCCTGCTTCATTTTTCTGTCTCAAAGTTCCTTCTCAGTTTGGAGGATATTATTAAATACCTCCTCCTCCCTGTATCAAGTCGGTATGATACTATGGTGGATACAGGTCATCATACATTTGTCCAAACGCACAGAATATACAACACCAAGAGTAAGCCCTCAGGGCTTCCCTGGTGGCGCAGTGGTTTAGGGTCCGCCTGCCGATGCGGGGGACGCAGGTTCGTGCCCCGGTCCGGGAGGATCCCACGTGCCGTGGAGCGTCTGGGCCTGTGGGCCGTGGGCGCTGGGCCTGCGCGTCCGGGGCCTGTGCTCCGCGGCGGGAGGGGCCGCAGCAGTGAGAGGCCCGCGGAC
>NW_006785619.1:5422-11474 GCF_000442215.2 Lipotes vexillifer
AAAAAAAAAAAGAGTGAGCCCTCATGTAAACTATGGACTTTGGAACATATTGATGATGTGTCAATGTAGGTTCATCAATTGTAACAAACGTACCAAGCTGATGGGGGATGCTGTTAATGTGGGAGGCTTGGCATGGGATATCTCTGTACCTTCTTCTCAACTTTGCTGTTAACCTATAACTGCTCTAAAAAATTTAAAAATTGTGTACTTCCCTGGTGGCGCAGTGGTTAAGAATCCACCTGCCAATGCAGGGTACATGGGTTCGAGCCCTGGTCCATGAAGATCCCACATGCTGCGGATCAACTAAGCCTGTGTACCATAACTACCGAGACTGCGTGCCATAACTACTGAGCCTGCGTGCCACAACTACTGAATCCCGTGTGCCTAGAGCCCATGCTCTGCTACAAGAGAAGCCACCGCAATAAGCCTGCGCACCACAGCAAGGAGCAGCCCCCACTCACTGCAACTAGAGAAAGCCCACGCGCAGCAACGAAGACCCAATGCAGCCAAAAATAAATTTTAAAAAATAAAATTAAAAAAAATAAAAATTGTGATCTTTCCCACAGCTCCTTCATTTTCTTTCTTTGCTTTTTCTCCATAGAATTTGTCACCATCTGACATACTATTTATTTCACTTATTTGCTTTCTTTATTGCTTTTTCCTTCCATGAGAGTGTCCATTGAGGGAAAGGCTTTTTTTCTTATTGCTAAATATTTAGAGCCTAGGACAGTGCCTGGCACAGAACAAGTGTTCTATAAATAATTGTTGACTAAAAGTACAGTTAGGACATACCTAATCAATATGCTTGCTCTTCTGTCTTCAGTAGCAGATCTTGCCTCTACCTCACAATGTGGACCCACAAATGCAGGCTAAGTGCTCCCCCAGGTAATTGTGGGGGTCCCCAAATGAGGTCTTACATGTACCAATGGACAAGGCTGGTCATCCACAGACTGACACCAGACATTTCATGCACTTCTCCTGCTCAGGACTCCTTCCACTGGGCATCAACTTGTCCTGGCTCCTAGAAACAATGTCAGCTATTATTCCTCTGTTAAATGCTCCAAACCTTTGAAAGCTGTATAGAAACTGCTATTATAGAGTTATAAAATTTTTTTAAAGATTTTTTTTTGATGTGGACCATTTTTAAAGTCTTTATTGAATTTGTTACAATATTGCTTCTATTTTATGTTTTAGTGTTTTGGCCACGAGGAATGTGGGATCTTAGCTCCCCAACCAGGGATCAAACCCACACCCCCTGCATTGGAAAGTGAGCTCTTAACCACTGGACCGCCAGGGAAGTCCCTAGAGGTATAAAATATTAATGCTGCAAGAGACTTTTAAAATCAGCTAGTCCAAGATTCTCTTTTAGTACTTGCACAAGATGAGACACAAAAAGCAGGAGTTTTGCTCACAGCTCAGTTTGGTGTCCAAGCCAAGCCCAGAATCCAGAGCCAGGACTAGACTCCCTGAGATTCCCAAGCACTCAACAGTTTGCTTAGATATAGTCATAGTTCTGTTATACTTTTTCACTTGGTTCATAGGTTATTTTATCTTTAATTTTCAAAGCTTGGTTTTCTCCTGTACTAATGGGAGGATAAATCAGCATCATTTGGGAAAGAAACAAGAGCCTTAAATGTGTCCATACCCTTTCACCCAATACTTGTATTTCTGGGAATTTACCCAGAAAAAAAAAAAAACCAGAATTTGAAAACTTTTGCAATGGTCCCTTGCTGTTTTTACCTACCCAGGGTTTCTTTTCCTTTTGTTGGTAACTATATCCTTCTTTCATCTCCCAATTTATGCCAGCAGGGTTTGAGACTTTCCCTGAATTCTAACCAACCAAAAATACTTATAGAATATGTTTTCCTTTGTCTTTCTTTGATACCTATTCAGAGAGAGCACTTTTTCCATATGCTTACTGGTCACTTGTACTTCCCACTTATTTATTGAATAATCCTTCCACTCTCCCCCTTCCCACAATTTTGAAATACGACCTTTGTCATTCTCATACTACTAGGGGATATCTCTGAGGTATGTCTCTTCTCTTATTAAACCTCTCTGTGCTTGCAGGCGTGGCATTCTGAGCTGAGCCTGTATGATGAGAATTTCCACGAACAGGAATGGGCAAGGAGAGCAGTCTGTAGGAACAGAGTGGACAGGCTGTGTTGACAAAGGGGCTCACTGTATGACAACGTGGTGCTTCCCAACATTTTTATTCTCAATTTTACTACCCGGGAAATCTAAATTGTGGAGCCCAACATATATTTTAGAACATTTTTCTAATACAAATACTTGTCTTTTAATTTTGTCAATAAAGATATTTGGCAAGGGGAACCCTATCAACATCATTTTATTTAAAAAAAAAAGAAAGAAAGAAAAAGAAGAAAACAAGGAAGGAAATAATTTCAGAATGAAGGAAAAGCCTTCCCAACAAAGGTAACCTTCTCACACACATTGCACACAAACGGTCCGGGGTACCCAAGCACTTCCTTCGGGTCCAGGGCAAACCCCAGCATTCAGGTTGTGTTTGGAAACTCCTGCAGTAATAGAGAAGAAGGGTCTACAACACTCAGAAATGGATCGGGACTTTTCCCCACGGGTTCAAAGGTGCCTGGGCAGGGAGAACACAAGACTGTGGACAGTCAGACTAAGAACACGGAGCCTGACTCTGATCTGACTGCCCCACGCTCCTTGATGTCTTTCCTTCTTTCTTCTCCCAGTCCTGCCTCCAGACCTGATTTCAGACCTACTGGGGGCCTATGATTCTTTCATGAAAGGCAAAGGGAGAATTGTCCTTTGCCTGACTTACAGACTTATTTTGCTGTAGGGCTGAGACTTCTCTTTGGTCACTGAAAATCACCATCTAACTTGTGGGGTGCAAGGGGGATATTTTAGTGATATTTTAAAAGTGACCAGGGACTTCCATGGCGGTCCAGTGGTTAAGATTCTGCGCTTCCACTGCAGTGGGCGCAGGTTTGATACCTGGTTGGGGAAGTTCCGTGTGCCGCGTGGTGCAGCCAAAAAAAAAAAAAAAAAAAAATGTGACCATCGTTTCCTTTAAAATAAACTGAAAAAAAAAAGCAAGGTGCAAAAGAATACATACACACACACACACACACACACACACACACACACACACAGGTTTACATTTTATTGTGCTTCTCTTTATTGTGCTTGCATTTTTTACAAATTGAAGGCTTGCAGCAACCCTGCTTCGAGCAAGTCTATTGACACCATTTTCCAAGAGCATTTGCTTGCTTTGTGTCTCTGAGCCACATTTTGGTCATTCTCCCAATATTTTAAACCTTCCACCAGCAAAAAGATTATGACTCATTGAAAGCTCAGATGATGGTTAGTGTTTTTTAGCAATAAAGTATTTTTAAATTAAGATATGTATATTCTTTTTTTAGTCTTAATGCTATTGCACATTAAATAAACTACAGTATAGTGTAAACACAACTTGTATATGCACTGGGAAACCGAAAAATTCATGTGACTCGGTTTATTGTGATATTTGCTTTACTGCTGTGCTCTGGAACTGAACCCGCAATATCTCCGAGGTATGCCTTATATATACATATACTCATATATATAAGAAAAAAGGTAAGTGTGTATGTGTATACCTCTGCGCGTGTGCACAAGTGCACAAACACACACATGCTGCATTTATAAGAACTGCTGGTAGTTTTGGCGATTGTCTCTGGGGAATAAAACTTGAGGCCCTACATCAACTATACTTCAATAAAAAAAGATTAAAAAAACAAAAACAAACAACTTGAGGTCCACCATGGGAAGGAGACCTACTTTTCCTTATACATATCCTTTCATATTCACATGATTTTTTTTTTTTTTTACCGTGCTGTTTTCAGAGTGATTGTTTTAAAATCTTTATTTCGTCTCAAAAAAGGTAACAGATTATTTTCACTTTGGCATTCTCTTGCCCAGCCATTCTCTAGCCCATTTTTTGGTATCTATAAAATAAAACTTGAATAAAGATAAGAAAAACTAGTGACGATGCAAAGTATCAGCTATGGACCTTCTAGATTTCTTTTTTGGTCGGCCAGGTTCTCAATGCCTACAACAGAACCTGCTCTCTTCACGTTTCCCTGACACATGAGATAACCCTTCTTTAGGTGGTAACTGTGGGATTCAGCTTTTACCATCGCCCATTTTCTGTCCTTTCATTTCTCACAGCATTGTAGGTGGTCTGTGTGTTTTAGTTTTTAAAAATTCATTTGACTTGTTACTATTGAAATTTTCAAACACATACCAAAGTCGAGAGAATAACAGAAGGAACCTCCAAGTACTCATCACCCTCATTCAGCAAACATCAGCTCACAGTCAATCTTATTTCATCTATAACCCCATCCTCAGTGGGGACATTTGCCTCCTTAACTATAGTTAGATTTGGAATTTGCTTTTCTTGGGGGACAGGGTAGGGGAAGCTTTTATTTAATAGCTTTATTGAGATATAATTCACATACCGTAAATTTCACTCCTTAAAGTGTACAATTCGGTGGTTTTACAGAGTTGTGCAATCACCACCATAACCTAATTTTGGAACATTTTTTCATCCCAAAAAGAAACTTTGTATGTACCCATTAGCAGTCACTCTCTATTCTATACCTCACCCCAGCCCTAGGCATCCACTGGTCTACTTTGTCTCTAGAAATTTAACTGTTCTGAATAGTTCAGAGAAATGGGACCAGAGAATATGTTGGGGTTGCTTCTTTATGCCTCTCATAACCTCAGTGACTCAACGATTTAGTCCAACGTCTGAAGCTCAAAGAAGTCTAACCACTGAACCTCCTGAGGCTGTTAGTCTTCAATCTGGATTCAGCATTCCAACACCGGAATGCTGCTTTTGGGAGTGCTGTGTCTCCATGGTTACTGTCCTGAACTCCCTCTCAGCTGCAGGGGAGCACTCAGTGCGTGGTGATGGTAAACTGCAGTGTTCTTTTAATGGAAATACAAAACCTGCTCAGGATGCAGTTAAGCTTTCTAAGGTCTCTTCCCCCTTCTCCTTCCATTCCCCCTTGCATAGCTATACAGAAGCAGGAACAGGCCCCCTGCCGCGAAGTTCCTCTGATTGTCCAGTCCTCCATGGAAAATCTTATTATTTGTTTGTCAGAGCAGACACAAAACAAATGTCCTTAAAAGGAAACAAGCAACTGCAGAGGAGGACAATGCTCGCCCAGGCAGCCTCCTCCTTTCCCCACTCCAGCCTGTACGGAGCAGGGGACAGGCAGACAAGCTTGGGTCCGTGCCGGGGCAGATCCCAAAGAAGGGCGTCTGTAGTCCGTCCCCTCCTTGAAAGAAAGCAGGGCTTGAAAAGGCTCCCTTTCCCTGCAGGCCTGCCCCTGGTGCCAGATGCAGGTACTGTGAAAAGCACCGCTCCAACCCAGGCCTTACAACAGGAAAAGCTTCTGAAACAAGTTATTTGTGGTGGAGGGCAGCAAAACAGGCTGAGGGCCAGCAGGACTTCGCCGTGCTTAACAGCAGAGAATCTCAAACAGAGCAACATGTTTCTTTTCCCTTTCACTCCACTACTTACGTTATCTCACCTCTTCTCCCTGTAGCATCTCAACCTCTTTCATCTGATAATCCAACCGGTGGAATTAAAAAACCTATAACACCAAATACTTTTGGTGTAGATAGAAGTGCTTAAGAAAGGCAAGCCCTGGGCTAGCCATTAACCTTGGTTTTCCAGAAAGATAAGAAATAGGTGAGGAAATATTTACATACTAGGGACCACAAAATGTAAGTTAAATCTTTACTTGTTCTGTATCCTGTCCTGCAAAAACTGGGGTTCAGGATCTTTTAGTTTTCTTTTTCTTTTTAACCTTCCCATTTTATTTACTTACTTATTTATTAAATTGAGGTACAGTTTACTTACAACGTTTCAGGTGTACAGCAAAGTGACTCAGTTATCAGGACTTCCCTGGTAGGGGAGTGATTAAGACTCTGCGCTCCCAATGCAGGGGGCCTGGGTTCAATCCCTGGTCAGGGAACTAGATCCCACATGCATGCTGCAACTAAGGAGCCCACCTGC
>NW_006785619.1:11501-22542 GCF_000442215.2 Lipotes vexillifer
TATATATATATATATATATATATTCTTTTTCAGATCCTTTTCCCTTACATGTTATTACAAAATACTGAGTATAGTTCCCTGCACTATACAGTAGGTCCTTCCTTTAGTTTTTCTAAAGGGTCGAAGAGCTTTTTCCATCAATATTAGAAGGGTTGTTTTCATGATTCTAAGAATCATTTGTCTGTAGCCTCGAGCCTGTGAATGTTACAGGAATCTTCATTTGTTTGAGTGTTTGGTATAGAAAGCTGTCTTTGTTCACTTAAGTTGTAAACTGTGTTAATCATCACAAGACATTGACTTTGCTCAGGGACCTGGTCACTGTTAACCCTCTAGGACATCACTGCTCTATCTCTAATTAATTCCACTAATAGAGAAACCTCTCTGTGTTCTCAGGAACCTATCTAAAGGCACTCCTTCTTGTAAAAACAAAACAAATGCAAATTAACAAATAAATCTATAAGATTAACTGGAAAACACAATGCAGAATCTTACTTTTCCAAACTCACTTGTACACCCAAACCAAGGAATCCATGCAAATATCTAGAACAATGTAAAACCGTCTGGGAGGATTTTACAACTCACCAGTGGTTCGGTCACAGCAGATTTGGGGATGGGGGAAGAAGTCACTAAGTCAGGGAGGGAAAAATTCAAACTACCTGTTGGTGTTTCCATACTGATGACAGCATTTCCTGCTCTGACACTCTTCGAAGGAGGACTGGACTAATGCTTAACACAGTATTCCAGGCTAAGTGCTCACTGACTCCTTAACACAGCCTCATGAAGTAGGTACTACTATTCCCATCTACTGTCGGGGAAGCTGATGCACAGAAAGCTTAAGTAACTTGCCCAGAGTCACACAGCTTGTGAGTGGCTCAGAGTCCATGCCACTGGCCACGACTCTTTACTGAATAAAAGGGAATCTTTCTCTCAGTCGACAAATATTTGAGCATCTACCATAAATTAGGTAATAAAATAAGGGAGCTCCACAAATATGATCTTTGCTCTCAAGGAGGGGAAAATTAATGGGGGTAATTTAGTAGGAGAAACAAGAGAAGTTCATAAGTAAATAGTGAAGCAGAACAAGAATAAGTTTCCTAAAAGAGGTGTATACATTTTTCCACAGGGGTTCAGAGCAAACAGGAGACACCCTCACGTCATATCTGGTTTGGAAGATGAAGGCTTCACTCAGGAGACGGGATACGACCTGGATCTTAAAGGAGAGCAGTATCCTGACCAGAAGACAGTTGCAGAAGGACAGAAGTTGTTCTAGGCCGAGGAAAAGATATGACATGTTGGGGAGTCCCATTTGGCCAGTGGGTTCTCATGTGGAACAAAGTATGAACTAGAACCAGGTCTCCTGACACCCCGTCTTGGGCTCCTTCCCCTACTCTTCACCGCCTTGTCAATCAGAGCATTCACCTGTTGATGACTCGGGCTTCTACGCTTGATAGAACCTCCCCAGGACTCAAGGTCTTTAGTTTAGAAGGAAGCGACTCCTTCCCGGGCTACTTCCTTCAGCTGGAGGTGGACTTCTAGCTCTGGGCTACTGCCAAGAAGCCGATAGTGACTTCATGCTACTCTTTTACTGCTCTCGTGATATCTGCCACGCCCACCTTGATATACTCCTTTTATAAGCCTCATGATGGCTTCTCTCTCCTGCCAGTCTTTGCTCAAGGAGAATCTGGGTCTGACTCAAAGATAAACAGGTTCAGTCCCTAACCTCAAAGAGTCCACAGTCAAGGGGAGATGACAAAATTCACAATTGCATCATCACATGGTACATGTAGTGACAGAGATGTGTCCAGGATAAGCTGGAAAAGAAAAGGGTCCCCAATCCAGACTGAGGGAATTGATGTTTCCTGAGATGACAGCAGTTAAGCTGAGACCCCTGGGTGACAGGAGGAAGCCAGTCGAAGGGGGCTGTCAGGGGTGGAGGACCTTCTAGGAAAAACACAGAGGCAGAAGAGTGTGGGGTCTGTAAAGAACAATTTGGTGGGAGGCAGAGAGCTCTCCAGAAAGAAGGCAGGAGAGGCAGATAGAGATATTTAATATGACTTTTGTGTCATCCAAAACACATAGGAAAATGCGTCCTAAGCAGTAGACCCTCCATCTTTTTTTTTTTTTAATAAATACAATAAGATGACGGATTAAATGTTCTCTGAAGTTCCTTGCAGTCCCCCAAAGTCAATGCTGCTGCGCGAGGCCTCTTTGAGATCTGAGTTCCAAAGATTCCGAGTTTCTAATGGGAGATATCAAACCTCATCTATGGTCTTATTTTCCAGAAAGTGTGCTCCATAGAAGTATCTTATTTGGGTGAGGGAGAAGGATGTGAAACCTACCTTAAAGGTAAGCTATACTGTTTGCTGGGTTTGCTCTGCCCTTGGGTGAGTTGTCAAAACAAGGCCCTGGACTGGGGACAATCACACGGGAGGGGTAAGAACTGTGACCCTTTAAAACCACCACGTTGAAGCAGAGGTAATAAGCAAGATAAGAATCAGGCTGATTTGGGCTTATCTCCTCTGACCTCTGAGGCCAGTGTTCCTAAGATAGAGGGGAGGGGACAGGGGCGCTGTACTGCCAGAGCAGAAGGCAAACAGCAGGAAGGTGGCAGCACTCACCTATGATCTCCTTCTTAGGCGACTCAGACGTGGGATAAATCACCAAAATCAGTACGAAGGGTTTACCCCACGCACAATGGTGCACGAATTAAGGGCCTTCACAGTGCCCACCCCAAGGCCAGTCTTCACAAGGCCATGAGGATTTTGTGTCCACCCTTCCTACCCACCCACAATATTAGAATGTTAAGTGCTGCTGTGAGGCCTTCACAATAGGAACCCTAGCAATTGTCTGGGATCCCAGGTACAGTAAGTCCCCTACATACGAACCTTCAAGTTGTGAACTTTCAAAGATGCGAACGTGCGTTCAGGGATGAGTGAAACTGCAGCTTGCCCTCCGTCTCCATTGCTGACGATCCTTCAGCTCTACCATCTCCCACCTCTTCTCCCTCCTCCAGTCAGTAACTCTTCTTGCCTGTTCACTCGATGCCAGCCCCTGTAATGCCAGCTGTCGTACTGTACTACTGTCCTTTTCAAGGTACTGTACTGTAAGATTAAAAGTGTTTTATTTTTTGTTTGTTTTTTATGTATAATTTGTGTGAAAAGTATTATAAACCTATTACAGTACAGTCCTATATAGCCGATGGTGTTAGTTGGATACCTTGGCTAACTCTGTTGGACTTACGAATAAATTAGACTTACAAACACACTCTTGGAACAGAACTCGTTTGTATGTAGGGGTCTTACTGTACTTTGTGGCTAATAGGTAAGGAAATTACAGGAAGGGGAAAGTCAGGGGATGGAGAATCCTTACCACTTGCCCCTCCCAGCCATCTGGACTGGATATTATGAGGGACCACGAGGAACCATCATCTTTCTTGGAACAGTGTTAGGTCCCCCTAACTCACTGACTCCCTATCTAAGAAGTGCTATTCAAAAAAAAAAAAAAAATCTTTCAAACTAGAAAAAAAAGAAAGAAGTAGTGCTATTCCGCCTGGCAGGTAAGAGCCTTAGGGCTGTTTAGGCACCGTGAGGCCGTCCGCCAAGAAGCACAGGGATTCTCCAGGGGAGATGGGCATGTTAGACCCCTGCTCCCCTTGGTCACTCCCCCGCCCCCATCCCCTCCCCAGGGCCAACACTCCTATGCCTTGTCCCCCAGCTTCTACTCTTCTGTGAAAATTCATGGTGAATCCCAGGTTTGAAGCACTTCCCACTGAGACCTACGGTGACCTTCCTTCCACTTACGTCCACCCTCTCACCCGAGACGTGAACAAGTGAAACCGAGGGTGGTTTTCAGTCAGATCCATGAAACTCTAACTTCCTTAATAAATAATACGCTGTAACCTACCTTCACTAATCAGGCTCACCTTGTTTTTACAAAACTTCCATGTCCTCTAAGCTTCACGTAGCCTAAACGATAAGAAGTTTGCCTGAGCTGCAGTCCAGACAGCTGTGTCCAGTTTGAGCTCTAGCCGGTTAAGACTGGTTGACACCGCGGGCCTTCCATCTGGGCATGCGCAAGTGTCCCCGCGGTGACCTTTTGACGTCAGCGGGCCCCCAACTCCACCCTCAGAACGTGCTAATGGCGCCATTTTCTCAACACCCTGCCCATGAAGAACCCTGTAGCTTAGTTGCACCTGCGCAGAACAGAACGTGGATTACCTCGCCTTTTCTTATTCCCATCACCTTTCCCCACGCTCCCCAGGCCTCAGATGGCCTTGCTTCTTTATCCCATAAACACCCCAACCCCTCTCATTCCTGGAGGCGGATCTGAGATTTGTTCCCCTGTCTCCTCGCTGCCTTGTGAATAACACTGTGCTGTAAACCTCGGGGTCTCTGCGTGTGGCTCACTGCAGGTGCCCAGTGATACTCTTCCTTAAGGAATATTCCACTTACTACTTCAAGTATCCATTCCTCCCTGGGCCCCAAACAAGATGTGCTCTTATAATCCTACAAGCCATGAGCACCCCAGGCACACTTAATTTCTTTTTTTTTCTTTCTTTTTTTCTTTTTGGCTGCATCGGGTCTTTGTTGCTACACACGGGCTTTCTCCCTAGTTGCGGCGAGCGGGGCTACTCTTCGTTGTGGTGCCCGGGCTTATTGCGGTGACTTGTTGAGGAGCACAGGCTCTAGGCACGTGAGCTTCAGTAGTTGCAGCACGTGGGCTCAGTAGCTGTGGCTCACGGGCTTGGTTGCTCCATGGCATGTGGGATCTTCCCGGACCAGGGATCAAACCCATGTCCCTCGCACTGGCAGGCGGATTCTTAACCACTGCGCCACCAGGGAAGGCCCCAGGCACACTTATTTCTGATAATACCTGTTCAAAGCCCACTCCTTGACCCCCATCTTGTGGGTCTTGCCTCTCCTGTATCTATTCCCAGAAAATAGATAGATGCATTCCCAGAAAAGCATCTGCACTTAATTATTTTCCTTTCCCCGCTCTGCAAGTCCCCTATCACGTACGCGACTTTGTCTATACATTGTCAGTGATTCTTCTCACTTTTTCCATCCATTTAAAAATGGAAAAACTGCCCTTAGCTCTCCGGCCATACAAAAACAGGCGGCGGGGACTTCCCTGGTGGCGCAGTGGTTAAGAATGCGCCTGCCAATGCAGGGGACACGGGTTCGAGCCCTGGTCCAGGAAGATCCCACATGCCGCTGAGCAACAAAGCCCATGCACCTCAACTACTGAGCCTGCGCTCTAGAGCCCGCGAGCCACAACTACTGAAGCCCGCCTGCTGCAACTACTGAAGCCCGTGTGCCTAGAGCCCGCACTCCGCAACTAGAGAAGCCACCGCAATAAGAAGCCCGCGCACTGCAACGAAGAGTAGCCCCTGCTCGCCGCAACTAGAGGAAGCCTGCGCGCAGCAAGGAAGACCCAATGCAGCCAAAAATCAAATTAAATAAATTTTTTTTAAAAAGGTGGTGGGCCAGAGAGACCCCTGAGATGGACAATAAACAAGTGAAGAAGTACAAAGTAGCCTTTCAAAGAGAGAGGAAGGCTGTGTGGAAAATAAAACAGGGTGAAACACACTAGAGAGTGTGGGTGTCTCTGGGTAACATGATGGTAAATCAAAGAAGGTTCTCTGAGAAAACACGATTCAGTTGAGACATAAATGATACACAAAGATGGGGAAAGAAAGTGCTTAGACACTCAGAGATAAAGTGAGAAAGATGGGTGAAGACCAGATCCTGTGGGCCTCATGAGCCATGGTAAGGAGACTGGCTCTCAATCTAAGTGTCCTGGGAACCACAGGTTTGAAAGAGGAGAGAGGCTGTGAGGTTGGGCCCCAGAAGCTTTACTTCTAAGAAGCTTCATATGTGATTCTGATGTACAACCAAATTAAGAACTCTATAGCATCCTAAACATTTCCCCTCAAAGGTGTGACTCTGGATCTTCTGTCTAGAATCTTTTCAAAAGGATATTTCCAAAGGCCTTCTTTCCCCTACCATGTAGTGTGCAGTAAGGGCTTCTAGCTGGGTCCTGGTCTCACAGTCCCACATCCTGCCCATTTCATGACTGAAGAATGATCAAGACGTTCTGAATCATAGAGAAATCAAGCTTGGTGGTTCCTCCATCATGGGAGTGACAGCCACCTGCCTGGTTCTGCATAAACTTTCACAGGAGCTAATTCAAGTGTGAATGCCCTGCCCTGGAATTTAACAAGGATAAGAATCCATCTGACTTTTTACCATATTTATTAAATGTATTTAGTTACTCTCCAATACAGCTCCTGCTGTCTACTACAAGTTATGATATAGCCAAAAGCTATTCATTATGTTTACAGACTATCTCCTTAGTGAGAATTATCCAAGAACTAATTATTATCTGAGAACTCAAGCTTTGATTAAATTTGTAGACTTTTTCCCTCCAGGATGAATTCTCTGAAACTCAATAATGTGAGAAATTCATTTAAAGCCGGAACCACATTTGCCTATTATGTATGATACAACAGAAACAGTACCAGCCTGGAAATCTGATATCTGGTCCCAGACTTACTGAATTCTAAGCGAGTTAGTTAGAATTTCTGGGCCTCATTTCCCTCATGAGTATTAAAATTCTGATAGTGTTTACAATTTTGTATACAATTAACATGCATTATTTTGTGACTTAAAGTCAAATAAAAACCTTATAAGAAAAAAATCAGAGAACTGGGCTAAATAATTTTCCCATATATATTCTCTCATGTGCAATTCAATTCAAATACAGGTTGTAATGCCTTTATCATTTTCACAGCTTCTCTCTTCTGTGGATTTTCTGTGTGTGTGTGTGTGTGTGGTTTGGTTTTGTTTGTTTTGTTGCTGTTTTGTTTTGTTTTTGTCCCCCCCCCCGCCCCTCCCTGCAGGGCTTGCAGAATCTCAGTTCCCAGATCAGTGGATAGAACCCATGCCCTCAGCAGTTAAAGCACATAGTCCTAACCACTGGACCACCAAGGAATTCCCTCTGTGGGTTTTCTTCTCTGAAATCTTCCTAAGGTGATTGTCTCGCTTTTGCTATGGGAATTTCCCTTTAAGACACTAACATGCACTCATTTGCAGATTTCTGAAAATCCTGTTTCCAGGTCATCATTCTTTTTCCTCTGCAGTCCCACACAACCTAACATGCTAAGCACATAGTTGGTGGGTGTTCAATAAATACTTGTTGAACAAACATTTTAGGGTACATTTATAGGAGACAACAAGAGATCCTTTGTGGTGAGGAAATGTGGATTATTTCCATTTTCTTCCTTCTACTTTTTTGTATTTACCAAATTTCGAACAAAGCAAACCCCAATCCAAAAGCTCCTCTAGTATGGGGGCATCGTTGCCCCTAAGGTTGGTCCACTTCCCTTGCACCGTCCCTATGTCAGAGGGTGCCCAATGAATGTCCCTTCTTTCCTTTCTTTGGAATCCCTGATCATCCATGATGGGGAAGAAAATACTAACTCTGAAGGGAGTCAGGTCGTTCCCTCTGGAAAACGAAGATGATAGCTGGTCTCGGAAGAAGAAATGCCCGCAGAGCTCCAGGCCCTACACTCCACACCCGTGCCGCTCTCCTCGGGCTCCCGAGGCCCCCAGCCTCAACCTTGGGCAGCTCCAAGCACGCGGGAAAGGGAAGCCCAACCTAGCGCCGCGTCACGCCCAGCCTCCTGCGCAGGCACGCCCCCCGGAAGGCCGCGCTCTCTCAAGGCTCTGTGAACGCGATAGCGAAAGCTACCCACAAGCGAACGTGCTCCCTTTCTCCCCCTGGCGGACAACAGTGGAACAACAGGGCTTGGGGGCGAGGCTTTGGTGGATACGGGGTACCAGGCATCGTGGAGGGTTGAGCTGGAGAATGCCTCTGACATTTTGGGGGACCCGACCTCATTTTGCGACACCTCTCTTCTTTTTCCAGTCTTCATTTCCAGTTCATAACAAGGGAAAAGGGAAGGCACCAACCTTGAGCTCCCAATATGTGCCAGACCCTTTTCCTGTATTATCTCATTAAATCTTCCCATTGATTAGTCCTATTTACAAAGAAGGAAACTGAGGCCCAGAGGGGGTGACTTACCCAGAGTAACACAGCTAACTAGTGATGAGTCTGGAACCCAGGTCTGTGTGCTCCAAAGTTTGACTGCAGCCCTAACCTTTTGGAGATGGGGTCCTAGGCTTAAAGAACGAGACCCTGCTTCTCCTCTCTGGCTGAGAAGTCACTCTGTAAGAACAGCCAGAACGGTTTCCATGGTCATTTTAAAGAAGCTTAGCTCATTAGGCATGAGAATTTTTCAGGCTGGTCCATGTGCCTGGGGCATCAGGCAGGATCCCAGCTGCAGCCTAAGAGCTACGGGAGCTCAGGGCAAGAGCTTCCCAGGTATCAGAACACACAGTCCTTCTCCAGGTTCGGGGGCAGAGGGAGCATAAGAAAGGACCTGGAGGAGTCGAGATGGAAATCCTCATTGATGAGGCTATTGGGGCACTGCAGGTTAATATCAGCTCCTGCAACTGTGGGACTGTTTAGGAATGAGAGAAGCAGTTTCTACAACATCCATCTGGTGACCAGATCTTTAGGAGAGACATACTATCCCGATGATGCCACAGTCTCCTCTTGCCTTTCAAGAGAGACAGAAGTGGGTGGGAGGAGTGAGAATGTGTATAATGAGGCAGAGGCTGTTGGCCTGAATTTCCAAGGAAAGCAAGGGTAAAATTGAGGGAGCTAGAAAGCTGGCAGGTTGTCTGCATGACTTTTGTCCACGATCCTGGAGGAGGCTTACAAATAGTGGTTCTCATTTCTTCTCAGGGCAGCTTTGGAAGAGACCAGAAACTAGAGGCAGACTCATGTGAGGAGAAGGCAACGTGGTTTCTAGAATGAAAGATGATCGTCCTAGAGGCACGAGACAGTCTGAGCTTCAGTCAAGTTGACCTGAGCTGGAATCCTAAGTTTGCCTCTTAGGAACTGTATCGCATTGGGCAACTCATTAATCTATTCAAACCTCAGTCTTCCCATCTGAAAAATGGAGACAAAAAGAGTCCTTTACAGTTTTAAGGCTGATATGCATAAGGGATGCTAGCATGTGTAGAACAGATAAGAGATTAGTGGGCAATTCTCTGAATAAAATCTAAAATTCATCACATTTTAAAAGACTCAGCTGAGGGCTTCCCTGGTAGCACAGTGGTTAAGAACCCGCCTGCCAATGCAGGGGACATGGGTTCGAGCCCTGGTCCAGGAAGATCCCACATGCTGCGGAGCAACTACTCCATGAGCCACAACTACTGAGCTTACGCTCTAGAGCTCGCAAGCCACAACTACTGAGCCTGCATGCCACAATTACTGAAGCCCGCACACCTAGAGCCCACGCTCTGCAATAAGAGAAGCCACCGCAATGAGAAGCCCCTGCACCGCAACGAAGAGTAGTCCCCACTCGCCACAACTAGAGAAAGCCCGCGCGCAGCAACGAAGACCCAACGCAGCCAAAAAAAAAAAAAGATTGAGCTGGAAGAGAGAAACGGATAAAAATGGTAGAAAACATTTATACAAGGTAGTCTTGAGGGGAAAATAATCCCACTGTATTTTAAATTAGTGAGCTCTCTCTCCCATCTCAAATCCTACAAACTGCCTGTACCACTCAGCTTGCTCTGACGTGCAGAGAACTTTGTAGTCTATCATTTTCTTGCTCACATTTAGTCTCTTTGACCAGATTATAAACTGCTCAAATAAACACAGCCGACAAACCATCCATTACATTCCAAGTCTTGGGTCACTGTCAACAGATCCCTGAAGACCTGGCATTCAAAGTTGCCAAAATAAAGGTAGCCAGCTTAAGGGTGCAGAAACCAAGAGTAAACAATTGTAGCCTTGCCCAGGGCTGCGGTTTGGCTGCAACTGGGATAATGTCTATGGTTTTGGCTGCTTGCACCTCAAGACTGACATCAGGAAGCTGTGGGCAAGCAGCTCAAATTTTCAAATGGGTGGAAGTGTTTTCCTAAGGTTGAAAACATGGGGATTCTGGGGTTTGGCCTGGTGCAGGGAGAGCAGTGTTGCAATTTAACCTGCAAAACATGTACAATACGGCACTGCTGTGGACAGGCTCCTCCAAGCCAGAACGTTAAAACAAGCAGGCAGCATCCTCCTTGAAAGCAATCTTAAGACAAAATACTATTTGGAATACTGAATGCGCCCTGATAAAAGGCAGGAAACACGAACGGGATGAAATAATCAGGTGGGTGCAGTAAGCTTGATTAACACGTTCATTGTAAAACACGCCCAAGACAGAACAGAACCTGGGGAAGTTGTGGCTGCTTGGGAGAACTTTCAAATAGCTAAGTGATTCAAAGACGCAGAAACCGCCCCCCCCCCCCCCCCCCCCCCCCCAAATCCCTCTATTTCCTGTTAGGAACGGCCAGTTGGACGTTGCCAGGCTGAGACTCCCTCTTCCTCCCCTCTCATCCCTCCCTCACCTCCCTCCAGGACAATGACAGCAGTTTTGGGGGCAGAGATGGAGACGCTGGGTAAGCGAAAATGAAAGGGATATAAGGAATGGGTTACACACTCACGAGGAGACGTGATGCTGAACATTCCAGAAACCATGATGGAAACATTCTTCTACCTTAACCTGAGCGGTGACCTACGCAAAAATTCACTGAGCCGCACTTGAGATTTGCGCACTTTACTTTTAAATAATCTAAATCTCCCTTGAAAACCAAAACCAAATGACCACCAGCCACAAGCTCCCTCTGTTTTCCGTCCTTTATTGAAAGGTCCCACATCCTCAGGGACCCCAGGCAAACCAGACGCCAGACAGGTCCCCCAAATATAGCAGGAGGCCTGAAAGGGGAGAGGAATGACTTATGATCCCACCACACCTCCCTGGAAACAGAAACCCACCACAGACGGACAGACAGGGCCAGGAGGGGGGGAGACCTTACCCCCCTCTAGGTTCTCTCCCCTTTGCCCCACTTGAAAAGAAAGTCAAACACCGACTACGCGGCACCCCAGCCCCCCACCCACCCTAGCAGCGTTTGTGGGACCC